>NW_026777604.1:0-186000 GCF_028023285.1 Balaenoptera ricei
TGAGTGTATGCATTTCTCCACAACACCTTCAGCATTTATTGTTTTGTTAGTTTTCTTGCTGATGGTTATTCTGACAAGTGTGAGCTGATACCCTCTCTGTGGGTTGAATTCGAATGTGCCACATAATCCGTTGAAATTGAGCTTTAGGCATGTCTTTTTTTATTTTTCAAGCTGTGATTATCCCTTAGTTCTTCAAAGTGTTCTCTTTAAGTATGTGTCCACATTTTGAAATGTTTTGTCCGTTACCTCCCTCAAGACATTTTGAGGGCAGGTTTCATTTACAGTTCTGCAGTACCGGTTCCTATGAAATGACCATTAGCACAGGCTTTAAAGCTGCTTTTGCAGGTAACTGCCAGAGGGTGGCAGCCTTTCCTATGTCCCCCACCCTGGTATCTAGGAAAAGCCTTGCGGCTGTGGGGTTTTCTCGGGTATAAATTAGAGTGGACGTGTGCCCGGACCAAACCCAGACAAGCTGATGTCTCCTACTTTTGTTGGATTTTTAAATTTTAATTTTTTTTTTTTATTGGAGTAAATTTCCACTGTGTAACGTGGACCACTTCTACTTTGTGCATTCCTCGGTTGATGGACATTTTCATTGCTTCCAAGTGTTGGCTATGGTAAATATTGTTGGAGTGCAGGATTGGCAGCCTGTGACTTTTTGATTCTCATTTTCTCAGCTGATAGACCCAGCAGTGGTGTGATTGACTGACTGGTAGCACGGAGTTTCCCTTTTCAAAGCACTTCTTTGTGTTTTCATTAGTGGCTCTTACCACGTCCCCCATAGAATCGAGGGTACGCATTCTCACAATCGCTTCAGCATTTATTGTTTGCAGCATTTATGCTAATGGCCCTTCTGGCTGCATGTGAGCTGATAGGTTTTTTGTAATTTGAGTTTGCATGTCTTTGAAAATTCGTTAAAACTCATCATTTTTCTCTGCCGTTTTTCTTTTCTGTAAAAAAAGGAACACATGGGAGTACAATATAACTCTTGAAATTGTCTCTCTTGGAGGTTTGCCCTCTTTTTTAATTTTTTGGTCGATTTTCCACCCCAGAATTTATTTAGAGAGCAGGTGTCATTTACCGAACTGCAATTTGGAGAATGTTTAGTGACCTTTAGCATGGGTTTAAAGCTGCTGTTCTGGGAAGTGGCCTCAAGCAGGCAGCATTTCTCCATTCCCCAATCTGGGGTACTAGGGCAGCAGAGCCTTTCTGGAAGTCGTGTCCTAGGTTGTAAATTACATTGGCATGTGCATGGAGAAACCCCATAAGTTTATGTCTCATTAATTCTTCTTGGTTTTAAAATTTTCTTAATTGGGTAAAGCTTAGAATATTGTCTGCCCTAGGTGTACACAATCTGGGTCATTTGTACATTCTATATGTCTATTCAAGTACAGATCCTCTTCCCATGTAAAATGTTACTGAGGGTTCCGCAGACACTCCCTTGCTCTATGGTCGGTCTTTTTGAGATATGTATATAATATGTGTTTGTATACATATAGTAACACTATCTTAATTTATCCATTCCCCACTTTTCCTTTTAGATGAGCACAGTTTGTTTTCTAAGTCTGTGAGTGTCTTTCTCTGGGGAAATATGTTCATTTGTGTCAGTTATTAGATAACGCCTGTAAGTCATATCATAGAATATAGGTTCTTTTGCTTTCCGACTTACCTCATATTCGTGATTATCTCCAGACTCATTTGTTGGTGCCTCAGAGAGCAATGGTTCATTGTTTTCCATGCTAATATTCCACTGTGTACATGGACCACTTCTTCTTTATCCACTCACCTGTTGTTGGACATTTTGATTGCTTCACTGTCTTGGCTATTGTGAATAAGGCTGCACTGCAGCTTTTGCGGCCTGTGTCTTCTCGATTCTTGTCTTCTCAGGTGAGAGGTCCAATGGTGCGCTGCTGATTGAATGGTACCTCCATTTTTACTTTTAAACACAGCTCCTTTCTGTTCTCATCATTGGCTGTTACGCCTTTACGTCTCACCAGCAGGTAGAGGGTACACAGTTCTCTAAATCCCCTTCAGCATTTATTGTTTGTAGACTTTTTGCTGATGGTGAGTCGACTGGTGTAAGTTGAAACTTTTTGTAGATTAGATTGGCATGGTCTAACACTCCCTGAGGTGGAGCTTTTATCCATTTTCCTTGTTTTAAAGAAGAGCGTGAGTAAACCTAAACTCTTCATACTCTCTTCTTGAAACATTTGCCTCTTTGAATTTTATTGTCCATTCCCTACTTCTGCACAGTTTTTTAGGGCAGGTGTCCTTTACAGCCCTGAGTCCTTGTGAATGTTAAGTGACCATTAGCTGTGAGTTTAAAGCTGTTCTTGCAGGAAACGGCCACTAGGTGGCAGCATTTCCCCGTAAACAAATTTGGTTACTAGGGAAACAGAGAGCCTTAATGGAAGCGGTGTTCTAGGTTGTAAATTAGAATGGAATGTGCCAGGAAAAAGCCCTTTAAGTTTATGTTCTCATTACTTCTTGTTCATATTTGTAATTTACTTTTATTTTTTATCCCAGCAAATATGATTACAATGGTTTGTTGTTCTAGGTGTGCAAGATGTGGTTCTTTCACACATATACATGTATCTATTCTTCCTCCCATCCTTTTCCCATGTAGGTTATGACACAATGTTGAGTAGTCTTCTCCTCGTCTTCCGTACGTCTTTGGTGGTTATGTATTTCACGTGGTATGTATATCTCTGTTAAACCCAATATGGTAATGTATCCAATCCTCATCCCTTTCTATGTGGTGAACAATAAGTTTTTAATGATTCTGTGATTGCCTTTCTCTGTGGAAATATCTTCATTGGTATCAATTTTTAAGTAACTCTTAAAAGGGATATGATAGGATATGTGTCTTTTGCTTTCTCACTTACTACAGGTGGCGTGATTACGTCTAGACTCATCTATGGTGCTGCAAATGGCATTGTTTCATTTTTCACTAGCGAATATTCCATCTGTACACGGAAGAGTCTTCTTTGTCCACCATCTGTTGGTGGACTTTTTGGTTACTTCCCTATCTTGGCTATTATAATACTGTGCAATGCAGATTTGCTGCCTGTGTCTTTCCAATTCTCTCTTCTTAGATTATAGGTCGAGGAGTGGGCCTGCTGGTTCATATGGTAGCTCAATGTTTACCTTTTTAAGGCACCTCCATTCTGTCTCATTCGTGGCCCTTTCCAACTTACGTCCCACTTGAAGTTGAGTGTATGCATTTCTCCACAACACCTTCAGCATTTATTGTTTTGTAGTTCTCTTGCTGATGGTTATTCTGACAAGTGTGAGCTGATACCTCTCTGTGGTTGAATTCGAATGTGCCACATAATCCGTTGAAATTGAGCTTTAAGGCATGTCTTTTTTTATTTTTCAAGCTGTGATTATCCCTTAGTTCTTCAAAGTGTTCTCTTTAAGTATGTGTCACATTTTGAAATGTTTTGTCCGTTACCTCCCTCAAGACATTTTGAGGGCAGGTTTCATTTACAGTTCTGCAGTACCTGTTCCTATGAAATGACCGTTAGCACAGGCTTTAAAGCTGCTTTTGCAGGTAACTGCCAGAGGGTGGCAGCCTTTCTATGTCCCCCACCCTGGTATCTAGGGAAAAGCCCTTGCGGCCTGTGGGGTTTCTCGGGTATAAATTAGAGTGGAGTGTGCCCGGACAAACCCAGACAAGCTGATGTCTCCTTACTTTTGTTGGATTTTTAAATTTAATTTTTATTTTTTATTGGAGTAAATTTCCACTGTGTACGTGGACCACTTCTACTTTGTGCATTCCTCGGTTGATGGACATTTTCATTGCTTCCAAGTGTTGGCTATGGTAAATATTGTTGGAGTGCAGGATTGGCAGCCTGTGACTTTTTGATTCTCATTTTCTCAGGTGATAGACCCAGCAGTGGGTGTGATTGACTGACTGGTAGCACGGAGTTTCCCTTTTCAAAGCACCTTCTTTGTGTTTTCATTAGTGGCTCTTACCACGTCCCCCTTAGAATCGAGGGTACGCATTTCTCCACAATCGCTTCAGCATTTATTGTTTGCAGCATTTATGCTAATGGCCCTTCTGGCTGCTGTGAGCTGATAGGTTTTTGTAATTTGAGTTTGCATGTCTTTGAAAATTCGTAAAACTCATCATTTTTCTCTGCCGTTTTCTTTTCTGTTAAAAAAAGGAAACAAATGGGAGTACAATATAACTCTTGAAATTGTCTTCTTGGAGGTTTGCCCTCTTTTTAATTTTTTGGTCGATTTTCCACCCCAGAATTTATTTAGAGAGCAGGTGTCATTTACCGAACTGCAATTTGGTGAATGTTTAGTGACCTTTAGCAATGGGTTTAAAGCTGCTGTTCTGGGAAGTGGCCTCAAGCAGGCAGCATTTCTCCATTCCCCAATCTGGGTACTAGGGCAGCAGAGCCTTTCTGGAAGTCGTGTCCTAGGTTGTAAATTACATTGGCATGTGCATGGAGAAACCCCATAAGTTTATGTCTCATTAATTCTTCTTGGTTTTAAAAATTTTCTTAATTGGGGTAAAGCTTAGAATATTGTCTGCCCTAGGTGTACACAATCTGGTTCATTTGTACATTCTATATGTCTATTCAAGTACAGATCCTCTTCCCATGTAAAATGTTACTGAGGGTTCCGCAGACCTCCCTTGCTCTATGGTCGGTCTTTTTGAGATATGTATATAATATGTGTTTGTATACATATAGTAACACTAATCTTAATTTATCCATTCCCCCCACTTTTCCTTTTAGATGAGCACAGTTTGTTTTCTAAGTCTGTGAGTGTCTTTCTCTGTGGAAATATGTTCATTTGTGTCAGTTATTAGATAACGCCTGTAAGTCATATCATAGAATATAGGTCTTTTGCTTTCCGACTTACCTCATATTTCGTGATTATCTCCAGACTCATTTGTGGTGCCTCAGAGAGCAATGGTTCATTGTTTTCCATGGCTAATATTCCACTGTGTACATGGACCACTTCTTCTTTATCCACTCACCTGTTGTTGGACATTTTGATTGCTTCACTGTCTTGGCTATTGTGAATAAGGCTGCACTGCAGCTTTTGCGGCCTGTGTCTTCTCGATTCTTGTCTTCTCAGGTGAGAGGTCCAATGGTGCGCCTGCTGGATTGAATGGTACCTCCATTTTTACTTTTAAACACAGCTCCTTTCTGTTCTCATCATTGGCTGTTACGCCTTTACGTCTCACCAGCAGGTAGAGGGTACACAGTTCTCTAAATCCCCTTCAGCATTTATTGTTTGTAGACTTTTTGCTGATGGTGAGTCGACTGGTGTAAGTTGAAACTTTTTGTAGATTAGATTGCATGGGTCTAACACTCCCTGAGGTGGAGCTTTTATCCATTTTCCTTGTTTTAAAGAAGAGCGTGAGTAAACCTAAACTCTTCATACTCTCTTCTTGAAACATTTGCCTCTTTTGAATTTTATTGTCCATTCCCTACTTCTGCACAGTTTTTTAGGGCAGGTGTCCTTTACAGCCCTGAGTCCTTGTGAATGTTAAGTGACCATTAGCTGTGAGTTTAAAGCTGTTCTTGCAGGAAACGGCCACTAGGTGGCAGCATTTCCCCGTAAACAAATTTGGTTACTAGGGAAACAGAGAGCCTTAATGGAAGCGGTGTTCTAGGTTGTAAATTAGAATGGAATGTGCCAGGAAAAAGCCCTTTAAGTTTATGTCTCATTACTTCTTGTTCATATTTGTAATTTACTTTTTATTTTTTATCCCAGCAAATATGATTACAATGGTTTGTTTGTTCTAGGTGTGCAAGATGTGGTTCTTTCACACATATACATGTATCTATTCTTCCTCCCATCCTTTTCCCATGTAGGTTATGACACAATGTTGAGTAGTCTTCTCCTCGTCTTCCGTACGTCTTTGGTGGTTATGTATTTCACGTGGTATGTATATCTCTGTTAAACCCAATATGGTAATGTATCCAATCCTCATCCCTTTCTATGTGGTGAACAATAAGTTTTTTAATGATTCTGTGATTGCCTTTCTCTGTGGAAATATCTTCATTGGTATCAATTTTTAAGTAACTCTTAAAAGGGATATGACAGGATATGTGTCTTTTGCTTTCTCACTTACTACAGGTGGCGTGATTACGTCTAGACTCATCTATGGTGCTGCAAATGGCATTGTTTCATTTTTTCACTAGCGAATATTCCATCTGTACACGGAAGAGTTCTTCTTTGTCCACCCATCTGTTGGTGGACTTTTTGGTTACTTCCCTATCTTGGCTATTATAATACTGTGCAATGCAGATTTGCCTGCCTGTGTCTTTCCAATTCTCTCTTCTTAGATTATAGGTCGAGGAGTGGGCCTGCTGGATCATATGGTAGCTCAATGTTTACCTTTTTAAGGCACCTCCATTCTGTTCTCATTCGTGGCCCTTTCCAACTTACGTCCCACTTGAAGTTGAGTGTATGCATTTCTCCACAACACCTTCAGCATTTATTGTTTTGTAGTTTTCTTGCTGATGGTTATTCTGACAAGTGTGAGCTGATACCTCTCTGTGGTTGAATTCGAATGTGCCACATAATCCGTTGAAATTGAGCTTTAAGGCATGTCTTTTTTTATTTTTCAAGCTGTGATTATCCCTTAGTTCTTCAAAGTGTTCTCTTTAAGTATGTGTCACATTTTGAAATGTTTTGTCCGTTACCTCCCTCAAGACATTTTGAGGGCAGGTTTCATTTACAGTTCTGCAGTACCTGTTCCTATGAAATGACCATTAGCACAGGCTTTAAAGCTGCTTTTGCAGGTAACTGCCAGAGGGTGGCAGCCTTTCTATGTCCCCCACCCTGGTATCTAGGGAAAAGCCCTTGCGGCCTGTGGGGTTTCTCGGGTATAAATTAGAGTGGAGTGTGCCCGGACAAACCCAGACAAGCTGATGTCTCCTTACTTTTGTTGGATTTTTAAATTTAATTTTTATTTTTTATTGGAGTAAATTTCCACTGTGTACGTGGACCACTTCTACTTTGTGCATTCCTCGGTTGATGGACATTTTCATTGCTTCCAAGTGTTGGCTATGGTAAATATTGTTGGAGTGCAGGATTGGCAGCCTGTGACTTTTTGATTCTCATTTTCTCAGGTGATAGACCCAGCAGTGGGTGTGATTGACTGACTGGTAGCACGGAGTTTCCCTTTTCAAAGCACCTTCTTTGTGTTTTCATTAGTGGCTCTTACCACGTCCCCCTTAGAATCGAGGGTACGCATTTCTCCACAATCGCTTCAGCATTTATTGTTTGCAGCATTTATGCTAATGGCCCTTCTGGCTGCTGTGAGCTGATAGGTTTTTGTAATTTGAGTTTGCATGTCTTTGAAAATTCGTAAAACTCATCATTTTTCTCTGCCGTTTTCTTTTCTGTTAAAAAAAGGAAACAAATGGGAGTACAATATAACTCTTGAAATTGTCTTCTTGGAGGTTTGCCCTCTTTTTAATTTTTTGGTCGATTTTCCACCCCAGAATTTATTTAGAGAGCAGGTGTCATTTACCGAACTGCAATTTGGTGAATGTTTAGTGACCTTTAGCAATGGGTTTAAAGCTGCTGTTCTGGGAAGTGGCCTCAAGCAGGCAGCATTTCTCCATTCCCCAATCTGGGTACTAGGGCAGCAGAGCCTTTCTGGAAGTCGTGTCCTAGGTTGTAAATTACATTGGCATGTGCATGGAGAAACCCCATAAGTTTATGTCTCATTAATTCTTCTTGGTTTTAAAAATTTTCTTAATTGGGGTAAAGCTTAGAATATTGTCTGCCCTAGGTGTACACAATCTGGTTCATTTGTACATTCTATATGTCTATTCAAGTACAGATCCTCTTCCCATGTAAAATGTTACTGAGGGTTCCGCAGACCTCCCTTGCTCTATGGTCGGTCTTTTTGAGATATGTATATAATATATGTTTGTATACATATAGTAACACTAATCTTAATTTATCCATTCCCCCCACTTTTCCTTTTAGATGAGCACAGTTTGTTTTCTAAGTCTGTGAGTGTCTTTCTCTGTGGAAATATGTTCATTTGTGTCAATTATTAGATAACGCCTGTAAGTCATATCATAGAATATAGGTCTTTTGCTTTCCGACTTACCTCATATTTCGTGATTATCTCCAGACTCATTTGTGGTGCCTCAGAGAGCAATGGTTCATTGTTTTCCATGGCTAATATTCCACTGTGTACATGGACCACTTCTTCTTTATCCACTCACCTGTTGTTGGACATTTTGATTGCTTCACTGTCTTGGCTATTGTGAATAAGGCTGCACTGCAGCTTTTGCGGCCTGTGTCTTCTCGATTCTTGTCTTCTCAGGTGAGAGGTCCAATGGTGCACCTGCTGGATTGAATGGTACCTCCATTTTTACTTTTAAACACAGCTCCTTTCTGTTCTCATCATTGGCTGTTACGCCTTTACGTCTCACCAGCAGGTAGAGGGTACACAGTTCTCTAAATCCCCTTCAGCATTTATTGTTTGTAGACTTTTTGCTGATGGTGAGTCGACTGGTGTAAGTTGAAACTTTTTGTAGATTAGATTGCATGGGTCTAACACTCCCTGAGGTGGAGCTTTTATCCATTTTCCTTGTTTTAAAGAAGAGCGTGAGTAAACCTAAACTCTTCATACTCTCTTCTTGAAACATTTGCCTCTTTTGAATTTTATTGTCCATTCCCTACTTCTGCACAGTTTTTTAGGGCAGGTGTCCTTTACAGCCCTGAGTCCTTGTGAATGTTAAGTGACCATTAGCTGTGAGTTTAAAGCTGTTCTTGCAGGAAACGGCCACTAGGTGGCAGCATTTCCCCGTAAACAAATTTGGTTACTAGGGAAACAGAGAGCCTTAATGGAAGCGGTGTTCTAGGTTGTAAATTAGAATGGAATGTGCCAGGAAAAAGCCCTTTAAGTTTATGTCTCATTACTTCTTGTTCATATTTGTAATTTATTTTTTATCCCAGCAAATATGATTACAATGGTTTGTTTGTTCTAGGTGTGCAAGATGTGGTTCTTTCACACATATACATGTATCTATTCTTCCTCCCATCCTTTTCCCATGTAGGTTATGACACAATGTTGAGTAGTCTTCTCCTCGTCTTCCGTACGTCTTTGGTGGTTATGTATTTCACGTGGTATGTATATCTCTGTTAAACCCAATATGGTAATGTATCCAATCCTCATCCCTTTCTATGTGGTGAACAATAAGTTTTTTAATGATTCTGTGATTGCCTTTCTCTGTGGAAATATCTTCATTGGTATCAATTTTTAAGTAACTCTTAAAAGGGATATGACAGGATATGTGTCTTTTGCTTTCTCACTTACTACAGGTGGCGTGATTACGTCTAGACTCATCTATGGTGCTGCAAATGGCATTGTTTCATTTTTTCACTAGCGAATATTCCATCTGTACACGGAAGAGTTCTTCTTTGTCCACCCATCTGTTGGTGGACTTTTTGGTTACTTCCCTATCTTGGCTATTATAATACTGTGCAATGCAGATTTGCCTGCCTGTGTCTTTCCAATTCTCTCTTCTTAGATTATAGGTCGAGGAGTGGGCCTGCTGGATCATATGGTAGCTCAATGTTTACCTTTTTAAGGCACCTCCATTCTGTTCTCATTCGTGGCCCTTTCCAACTTACGTCCCACTTGAAGTTGAGTGTATGCATTTCTCCACAACACCTTCAGCATTTATTGTTTTGTAGTTTTCTTGCTGATGGTTATTCTGACAAGTGTGAGCTGATACCTCTCTGTGGTTGAATTCGAATGTGCCACATAATCCGTTGAAATTGAGCTTTAAGGCATGTCTTTTTTTATTTTTCAAGCTGTGATTATCCCTTAGTTCTTCAAAGTGTTCTCTTTAAGTATGTGTCACATTTTGAAATGTTTTGTCCGTTACCTCCCTCAAGACATTTTGAGGGCAGGTTTCATTTACAGTTCTGCAGTACCTGTTCCTATGAAATGACCATTAGCACAGGCTTTAAAGCTGCTTTTGCAGGTAACTGCCAGAGGGTGGCAGCCTTTCTATGTCCCCCACCCTGGTATCTAGGGAAAAGCCCTTGCGGCCTGTGGGGTTTCTCGGGTATAAATTAGAGTGGAGTGTGCCCGGACAAACCCAGACAAGCTGATGTCTCCTTACTTTTGTTGGATTTTTAAATTTAATTTTTATTTTTTATTGGAGTAAATTTCCACTGTGTACGTGGACCACTTCTACTTTGTGCATTCCTCGGTTGATGGACATTTTCATTGCTTCCAAGTGTTGGCTATGGTAAATATTGTTGGAGTGCAGGATTGGCAGCCTGTGACTTTTTGATTCTCATTTTCTCAGGTGATAGACCCAGCAGTGGGTGTGATTGACTGACTGGTAGCACGGAGTTTCCCTTTTCAAAGCACCTTCTTTGTGTTTTCATTAGTGGCTCTTACCACGTCCCCCTTAGAATCGAGGGTACGCATTTCTCCACAATCGCTTCAGCATTTATTGTTTGCAGCATTTATGCTAATGGCCCTTCTGGCTGCTGTGAGCTGATAGGTTTTTGTAATTTGAGTTTGCATGTCTTTGAAAATTCGTAAAACTCATCATTTTTCTCTGCCGTTTTCTTTTCTGTTAAAAAAAGGAAACAAATGGGAGTACAATATAACTCTTGAAATTGTCTTCTTGGAGGTTTGCCCTCTTTTTAATTTTTTGGTCGATTTTCCACCCCAGAATTTATTTAGAGAGCAGGTGTCATTTACCGAACTGCAATTTGGTGAATGTTTAGTGACCTTTAGCAATGGGTTTAAAGCTGCTGTTCTGGGAAGTGGCCTCAAGCAGGCAGCATTTCTCCATTCCCCAATCTGGGTACTAGGGCAGCAGAGCCTTTCTGGAAGTCGTGTCCTAGGTTGTAAATTACATTGGCATGTGCATGGAGAAACCCCATAAGTTTATGTCTCATTAATTCTTCTTGGTTTTAAAAATTTTCTTAATTGGGGTAAAGCTTAGAATATTGTCTGCCCTAGGTGTACACAATCTGGTTCATTTGTACATTCTATATGTCTATTCAAGTACAGATCCTCTTCCCATGTAAAATGTTACTGAGGGTTCCGCAGACCTCCCTTGCTCTATGGTCGGTCTTTTTGAGATATGTATATAATATGTGTTTGTATACATATAGTAACACTAATCTTAATTTATCCATTCCCCCCACTTTTCCTTTTAGATGAGCACAGTTTGTTTTCTAAGTCTGTGAGTGTCTTTCTCTGTGGAAATATGTTCATTTGTGTCAGTTATTAGATAACGCCTGTAAGTCATATCATAGAATATAGGTCTTTTGCTTTCCGACTTACCTCATATTTCGTGATTATCTCCAGACTCATTTGTGGTGCCTCAGAGAGCAATGGTTCATTGTTTTCCATGGCTAATATTCCACTGTGTACATGGACCACTTCTTCTTTATCCACTCACCTGTTGTTGGACATTTTGATTGCTTCACTGTCTTGGCTATTGTGAATAAGGCTGCACTGCAGCTTTTGCGGCCTGTGTCTTCTCGATTCTTGTCTTCTCAGGTGAGAGGTCCAATGGTGCGCCTGCTGGATTGAATGGTACCTCCATTATTACTTTTAAACACAGCTCCTTTCTGTTCTCATCATTGGCTGTTACGCCTTTACGTCTCACCAGCAGGTAGAGGGTACACAGTTCTCTAAATCCCCTTCAGCATTTATTGTTTGTAGACTTTTTGCTGATGGTGAGTCGACTGGTGTAAGTTGAAACTTTTTGTAGATTAGATTGCATGGGTCTAACACTCCCTGAGGTGGAGCTTTTATCCATTTTCCTTGTTTTAAAGAAGAGCGTGAGTAAACCTAAACTCTTCATACTCTCTTCTTGAAACATTTGCCTCTTTTGAATTTTATTGTCCATTCCCTACTTCTGCACAGTTTTTTAGGGCAGGTGTCCTTTACAGCCCTGAGTCCTTGTGAATGTTAAGTGACCATTAGCTGTGAGTTTAAAGCTGTTCTTGCAGGAAACGGCCACTAGGTGGCAGCATTTCCCCGTAAACAAATTTGGTTACTAGGGAAACAGAGAGCCTTAATGGAAGCGGTGTTCTAGGTTGTAAATTAGAATGGAATGTGCCAGGAAAAAGCCCTTTAAGTTTATGTCTCATTACTTCTTGTTCATATTTGTAATTTACTTTTTATTTTTTATCCCAGCAAATATGATTACAATGGTTTGTTTGTTCTAGGTGTGCAAGATGTGGTTCTTTCACACATATACATGTATCTATTCTTCCTCCCATCCTTTTCCCATGTAGGTTATGACACAATGTTGAGTAGTCTTCTCCTCGTCTTCCGTACGTCTTTGGTGGTTATGTATTTCACGTGGTATGTATATCTCTGTTAAACCCAATATGGTAATGTATCCAATCCTCATCCCTTTCTATGTGGTGAACAATAAGTTTTTTAATGATTCTGTGATTGCCTTTCTCTGTGGAAATATCTTCATTGGTATCAATTTTTAAGTAACTCTTAAAAGGGATATGATAGGATATGTGTCTTTTGCTTTCTCACTTACTACAGGTGGCGTGATTACGTCTAGACTCATCTATGGTGCTGCAAATGGCATTGTTTCATTTTTTCACTAGCGAATATTCCATCTGTACACGGAAGAGTTCTTCTTTGTCCACCCATCTGTTGGTGGACTTTTTGGTTACTTCCCTATCTTGGCTATTATAATACTGTGCAATGCAGATTTGCCTGCCTGTGTCTTTCCAATTCTCTCTTCTTAGATTATAGGTCGAGGAGTGGGCCTGCTGGATCATATGGTAGCTCAATGTTTACCTTTTTAAGGCACCTCCATTCTGTTCTCATTCGTGGCCCTTTCCAACTTACGTCCCACTTGAAGTTGAGTGTATGCATTTCTCCACAACACCTTCAGCATTTATTGTTTTGTAGTTCTCTTGCTGATGGTTATTCTGACAAGTGTGAGCTGATACCTCTCTGTGGTTGAATTCGAATGTGCCACATAATCCGTTGAAATTGAGCTTTAAGGCATGTCTTTTTTTATTTTTCAAGCTGTGATTATCCCTTAGTTCTTCAAAGTGTTCTCTTTAAGTATGTGTCACATTTTGAAATGTTTTGTCCGTTACCTCCCTCAAGACATTTTGAGGGCAGGTTTCATTTACAGTTCTGCAGTACCTGTTCCTATGAAATGACCGTTAGCACAGGCTTTAAAGCTGCTTTTGCAGGTAACTGCCAGAGGGTGGCAGCCTTTCTATGTCCCCCACCCTGGTATCTAGGGAAAAGCCCTTGCGGCCTGTGGGGTTTCTCGGGTATAAATTAGAGTGGAGTGTGCCCGGACAAACCCAGACAAGCTGATGTCTCCTTACTTTTGTTGGATTTTTAAATTTAATTTTTATTTTTTATTGGAGTAAATTTCCACTGTGTACGTGGACCACTTCTACTTTGTGCATTCCTCGGTTGATGGACATTTTCATTGCTTCCAAGTGTTGGCTATGGTAAATATTGTTGGAGTGCAGGATTGGCAGCCTGTGACTTTTTGATTCTCATTTTCTCAGGTGATAGACCCAGCAGTGGGTGTGATTGACTGACTGGTAGCACGGAGTTTCCCTTTTCAAAGCACCTTCTTTGTGTTTTCATTAGTGGCTCTTACCACGTCCCCCTTAGAATCGAGGGTACGCATTTCTCCACAATCGCTTCAGCATTTATTGTTTGCAGCATTTATGCTAATGGCCCTTCTGGCTGCTGTGAGCTGATAGGTTTTTGTAATTTGAGTTTGCATGTCTTTGAAAATTCGTAAAACTCATCATTTTTCTCTGCCGTTTTCTTTTCTGTTAAAAAAAGGAAACAAATGGGAGTACAATATAACTCTTGAAATTGTCTTCTTGGAGGTTTGCCCTCTTTTTAATTTTTTGGTCGATTTTCCACCCCAGAATTTATTTAGAGAGCAGGTGTCATTTACCGAACTGCAATTTGGTGAATGTTTAGTGACCTTTAGCAATGGGTTTAAAGCTGCTGTTCTGGGAAGTGGCCTCAAGCAGGCAGCATTTCTCCATTCCCCAATCTGGGTACTAGGGCAGCAGAGCCTTTCTGGAAGTCGTGTCCTAGGTTGTAAATTACATTGGCATGTGCATGGAGAAACCCCATAAGTTTATGTCTCATTAATTCTTCTTGGTTTTAAAAATTTTCTTAATTGGGGTAAAGCTTAGAATATTGTCTGCCCTAGGTGTACACAATCTGGTTCATTTGTACATTCTATATGTCTATTCAAGTACAGATCCTCTTCCCATGTAAAATGTTACTGAGGGTTCCGCAGACCTCCCTTGCTCTATGGTCGGTCTTTTTGAGATA
This sequence comes from Balaenoptera ricei, assembly GCF_028023285.1. Lineage (NCBI taxonomy): Eukaryota > Metazoa > Chordata > Mammalia > Artiodactyla > Balaenopteridae > Balaenoptera > Balaenoptera ricei. The sequence continues at coordinate 14,330 of NW_026777604.1, forward strand.
TGTATATAATATGTGTTTGTATACATATAGTAACACTAATCTTAATTTATCCATTCCCCCCACTTTTCCTTTTAGATGAGCACAGTTTGTTTTCTAAGTCTGTGAGTGTCTTTCTCTGTGGAAATATGTTCATTTGTGTCAGTTATTAGATAACGCCTGTAAGTCATATCATAGAATATAGGTCTTTTGCTTTCCGACTTACCTCATATTTCGTGATTATCTCCAGACTCATTTGTGGTGCCTCAGAGAGCAATGGTTCATTGTTTTCCATGGCTAATATTCCACTGTGTACATGGACCACTTCTTCTTTATCCACTCACCTGTTGTTGGACATTTTGATTGCTTCACTGTCTTGGCTATTGTGAATAAGGCTGCACTGCAGCTTTTGCGGCCTGTGTCTTCTCGATTCTTGTCTTCTCAGGTGAGAGGTCCAATGGTGCGCCTGCTGGATTGAATGGTACCTCCATTTTTACTTTTAAACACAGCTCCTTTCTGTTCTCATCATTGGCTGTTACGCCTTTACGTCTCACCAGCAGGTAGAGGGTACACAGTTCTCTAAATCCCCTTCAGCATTTATTGTTTGTAGACTTTTTGCTGATGGTGAGTCGACTGGTGTAAGTTGAAACTTTTTGTAGATTAGATTGCATGGGTCTAACACTCCCTGAGGTGGAGCTTTTATCCATTTTCCTTGTTTTAAAGAAGAGCGTGAGTAAACCTAAACTCTTCATACTCTCTTCTTGAAACATTTGCCTCTTTTGAATTTTATTGTCCATTCCCTACTTCTGCACAGTTTTTTAGGGCAGGTGTCCTTTACAGCCCTGAGTCCTTGTGAATGTTAAGTGACCATTAGCTGTGAGTTTAAAGCTGTTCTTGCAGGAAACGGCCACTAGGTGGCAGCATTTCCCCGTAAACAAATTTGGTTACTAGGGAAACAGAGAGCCTTAATGGAAGCGGTGTTCTAGGTTGTAAATTAGAATGGAATGTGCCAGGAAAAAGCCCTTTAAGTTTATGTCTCATTACTTCTTGTTCATATTTGTAATTTATTTTTTATCCCAGCAAATATGATTACAATGGTTTGTTTGTTCTAGGTGTGCAAGATGTGGTTCTTTCACACATATACATGTATCTATTCTTCCTCCCATCCTTTTCCCATGTAGGTTATGACACAATGTTGAGTAGTCTTCTCCTCGTCTTCCGTACGTCTTTGGTGGTTATGTATTTCACGTGGTATGTATATCTCTGTTAAACCCAATATGGTAATGTATCCAATCCTCATCCCTTTCTATGTGGTGAAGAATAAGTTTTTTAATGATTCTGTGATTGCCTTTCTCTGTGGAAATATCTTCATTGGTATCAATTTTTAAGTAACTCTTAAAAGGGATATGATAGGATATGTGTCTTTTGCTTTCTCACTTACTACAGGTGGCGTGATTACGTCTAGACTCATCTATGGTGCTGCAAATGGCATTGTTTCATTTTTTCACTAACGAATATTCCATCTGTACACGGAAGAGTTCTTCTTTGTCCACCCATCTGTTGGTGGACTTTTTGGTTACTTCCCTATCTTGGCTATTATAATACTGTGCAATGCAGATTTGCCTGCCTGTGTCTTTCCAATTCTCTCTTCTTAGATTATAGGTCGAGGAGTGGGCCTGCTGGATCATATGGTAGCTCAATGTTTACCTTTTTAAGGCACCTCCATTCTGTTCTCATTCGTGGCCCTTTCCAACTTACGTCCCACTTGAAGTTGAGTGTATGCATTTCTCCACAACACCTTCAGCATTTATTGTTTTGTAGTTCTCTTGCTGATGGTTATTCTGACAAGTGTGAGCTGATACCTCTCTGTGGTTGAATTCGAATGTGCCACATAATCCGTTGAAATTGAGCTTTAAGGCATGTCTTTTTTTATTTTTCAAGCTGTGATTATCCCTTAGTTCTTCAAAGTGTTCTCTTTAAGTATGTGTCACATTTTGAAATGTTTTGTCCGTTACCTCCCTCAAGACATTTTGAGGGCAGGTTTCATTTACAGTTCTGCAGTACCTGTTCCTATGAAATGACCATTAGCACAGGCTTTAAAGCTGCTTTTGCAGGTAACTGCCAGAGGGTGGCAGCCTTTCTATGTCCCCCACCCTGGTATCTAGGGAAAAGCCCTTGCGGCCTGTGGGGTTTCTCGGGTATAAATTAGAGTGGAGTGTGCCCGGACAAACCCAGACAAGCTGATGTCTCCTTACTTTTGTTGGATTTTTAAATTTAATTTTTATTTTTTATTGGAGTAAATTTCCACTGTGTACGTGGACCACTTCTACTTTGTGCATTCCTCGGTTGATGGACATTTTCATTGCTTCCAAGTGTTGGCTATGGTAAATATTGTTGGAGTGCAGGATTGGCAGCCTGTGACTTTTTGATTCTCATTTTCTCAGGTGATAGACCCAGCAGTGGGTGTGATTGACTGACTGGTAGCACGGAGTTTCCCTTTTCAAAGCACCTTCTTTGTGTTTTCATTAGTGGCTCTTACCACGTCCCCCTTAGAATCGAGGGTACGCATTTCTCCACAATCGCTTCAGCATTTATTGTTTGCAGCATTTATGCTAATGGCCCTTCTGGCTGCTGTGAGCTGATAGGTTTTTGTAATTTGAGTTTGCATGTCTTTGAAAATTCGTAAAACTCATCATTTTTCTCTGCCGTTTTCTTTTCTGTTAAAAAAAGGAAACAAATGGGAGTACAATATAACTCTTGAAATTGTCTTCTTGGAGGTTTGCCCTCTTTTTAATTTTTTGGTCGATTTTCCACCCCAGAATTTATTTAGAGAGCAGGTGTCATTTACCGAACTGCAATTTGGTGAATGTTTAGTGACCTTTAGCAATGGGTTTAAAGCTGCTGTTCTGGGAAGTGGCCTCAAGCAGGCAGCATTTCTCCATTCCCCAATCTGGGTACTAGGGCAGCAGAGCCTTTCTGGAAGTCGTGTCCTAGGTTGTAAATTACATTGGCATGTGCATGGAGAAACCCCATAAGTTTATGTCTCATTAATTCTTCTTGGTTTTAAAAATTTTCTTAATTGGGGTAAAGCTTAGAATATTGTCTGCCCTAGGTGTACACAATCTGGTTCATTTGTACATTCTATATGTCTATTCAAGTACAGATCCTCTTCCCATGTAAAATGTTACTGAGGGTTCCGCAGACCTCCCTTGCTCTATGGTCGGTCTTTTTGAGATATGTATATAATATGTGTTTGTATACATATAGTAACACTAATCTTAATTTATCCATTCCCCCCACTTTTCCTTTTAGATGAGCACAGTTTGTTTTCTAAGTCTGTGAGTGTCTTTCTCTGTGGAAATATGTTCATTTGTGTCAGTTATTAGATAACGCCTGTAAGTCATATCATAGAATATAGGTCTTTTGCTTTCCGACTTACCTCATATTTCGTGATTATCTCCAGACTCATTTGTGGTGCCTCAGAGAGCAATGGTTCATTGTTTTCCATGGCTAATATTCCACTGTGTACATGGACCACTTCTTCTTTATCCACTCACCTGTTGTTGGACATTTTGATTGCTTCACTGTCTTGGCTATTGTGAATAAGGCTGCACTGCAGCTTTTGCGGCCTGTGTCTTCTCGATTCTTGTCTTCTCAGGTGAGAGGTCCAATGGTGCGCCTGCTGGATTGAATGGTACCTCCATTTTTACTTTTAAACACAGCTCCTTTCTGTTCTCATCATTGGCTGTTACGCCTTTACGTCTCACCAGCAGGTAGAGGGTACACAGTTCTCTAAATCCCCTTCAGCATTTATTGTTTGTAGACTTTTTGCTGATGGTGAGTCGACTGGTGTAAGTTGAAACTTTTTGTAGATTAGATTGCATGGGTCTAACACTCCCTGAGGTGGAGCTTTTATCCATTTTCCTTGTTTTAAAGAAGAGCGTGAGTAAACCTAAACTCTTCATACTCTCTTCTTGAAACATTTGCCTCTTTTGAATTTTATTGTCCATTCCCTACTTCTGCACAGTTTTTTAGGGCAGGTGTCCTTTACAGCCCTGAGTCCTTGTGAATGTTAAGTGACCATTAGCTGTGAGTTTAAAGCTGTTCTTGCAGGAAACGGCCACTAGGTGGCAGCATTTCCCCGTAAACAAATTTGGTTACTAGGGAAACAGAGAGCCTTAATGGAAGCGGTGTTCTAGGTTGTAAATTAGAATGGAATGTGCCAGGAAAAAGCCCTTTAAGTTTATGTCTCATTACTTCTTGTTCATATTTGTAATTTACTTTTTATTTTTTATCCCAGCAAATATGATTACAATGGTTTGTTTGTTCTAGGTGTGCAAGATGTGGTTCTTTCACACATATACATGTATCTATTCTTCCTCCCATCCTTTTCCCATGTAGGTTATGACACAATGTTGAGTAGTCTTCTCCTCGTCTTCCGTACGTCTTTGGTGGTTATGTATTTCACGTGGTATGTATATCTCTGTTAAACCCAATATGGTAATGTATCCAATCCTCATCCCTTTCTATGTGGTGAAGAATAAGTTTTTTAATGATTCTGTGATTGCCTTTCTCTGTGGAAATATCTTCATTGGTATCAATTTTTAAGTAACTCTTAAAAGGGATATGATAGGATATGTGTCTTTTGCTTTCTCACTTACTACAGGTGGCGTGATTACGTCTAGACTCATCTATGGTGCTGCAAATGGCATTGTTTCATTTTTTCACTAGCGAATATTCCATCTGTACACGGAAGAGTTCTTCTTTGTCCACCCATCTGTTGGTGGACTTTTTGGTTACTTCCCTATCTTGGCTATTATAATACTGTGCAATGCAGATTTGCCTGCCTGTGTCTTTCCAATTCTCTCTTCTTAGATTATAGGTCGAGGAGTGGGCCTGCTGGATCATATGGTAGCTCAATGTTTACCTTTTTAAGGCACCTCCATTCTGTTCTCATTCGTGGCCCTTTCCAACTTACGTCCCACTTGAAGTTGAGTGTATGCATTTCTCCACAACACCTTCAGCATTTATTGTTTTGTAGTTTTCTTGCTGATGGTTATTCTGACAAGTGTGAGCTGATACCTCTCTGTGGTTGAATTCGAATGTGCCACATAATCCGTTGAAATTGAGCTTTAAGGCATGTCTTTTTTTATTTTTCAAGCTGTGATTATCCCTTAGTTCTTCAAAGTGTTCTCTTTAAGTATGTGTCACATTTTGAAATGTTTTGTCCGTTACCTCCCTCAAGACATTTTGAGGGCAGGTTTCATTTACAGTTCTGCAGTACCGGTTCCTATGAAATGACCATTAGCACAGGCTTTAAAGCTGCTTTTGCAGGTAACTGCCAGAGGGTGGCAGCCTTTCTATGTCCCCCACCCTGGTATCTAGGGAAAAGCCCTTGCGGCCTGTGGGGTTTCTCGGGTATAAATTAGAGTGGAGTGTGCCCGGACAAACCCAGACAAGCTGATGTCTCCTTACTTTTGTTGGATTTTTAAATTTAATTTTTATTTTTTATTGGAGTAAATTTCCACTGTGTACGTGGACCACTTCTACTTTGTGCATTCCTCGGTTGATGGACATTTTCATTGCTTCCAAGTGTTGGCTATGGTAAATATTGTTGGAGTGCAGGATTGGCAGCCTGTGACTTTTTGATTCTCATTTTCTCAGGTGATAGACCCAGCAGTGGGTGTGATTGACTGACTGGTAGCACGGAGTTTCCCTTTTCAAAGCACCTTCTTTGTGTTTTCATTAGTGGCTCTTACCACGTCCCCCTTAGAATCGAGGGTACGCATTTCTCCACAATCGCTTCAGCATTTATTGTTTGCAGCATTTATGCTAATGGCCCTTCTGGCTGCTGTGAGCTGATAGGTTTTTGTAATTTGAGTTTGCATGTCTTTGAAAATTCGTAAAACTCATCATTTTTCTCTGCCGTTTTCTTTTCTGTTAAAAAAAGGAAACAAATGGGAGTACAATATAACTCTTGAAATTGTCTTCTTGGAGGTTTGCCCTCTTTTTAATTTTTTGGTCGATTTTCCACCCCAGAATTTATTTAGAGAGCAGGTGTCATTTACCGAACTGCAATTTGGTGAATGTTTAGTGACCTTTAGCAATGGGTTTAAAGCTGCTGTTCTGGGAAGTGGCCTCAAGCAGGCAGCATTTCTCCATTCCCCAATCTGGGTACTAGGGCAGCAGAGCCTTTCTGGAAGTCGTGTCCTAGGTTGTAAATTACATTGGCATGTGCATGGAGAAACCCCATAAGTTTATGTCTCATTAATTCTTCTTGGTTTTAAAAATTTTCTTAATTGGGGTAAAGCTTAGAATATTGTCTGCCCTAGGTGTACACAATCTGGTTCATTTGTACATTCTATATGTCTATTCAAGTACAGATCCTCTTCCCATGTAAAATGTTACTGAGGGTTCCGCAGACCTCCCTTGCTCTATGGTCGGTCTTTTTGAGATATGTATATAATATGTGTTTGTATACATATAGTAACACTAATCTTAATTTATCCATTCCCCCCACTTTTCCTTTTAGATGAGCACAGTTTGTTTTCTAAGTCTGTGAGTGTCTTTCTCTGGGGAAATATGTTCATTTGTGTCAGTTATTAGATAACGCCTGTAAGTCATATCATAGAATATAGGTCTTTTGCTTTCCGACTTACCTCATATTTCGTGATTATCTCCAGACTCATTTGTGGTGCCTCAGAGAGCAATGGTTCATTGTTTTCCATGGCTAATATTCCACTGTGTACATGGACCACTTCTTCTTTATCCACTCACCTGTTGTTGGACATTTTGATTGCTTCACTGTCTTGGCTATTGTGAATAAGGCTGCACTGCAGCTTTTGCGGCCTGTGTCTTCTCGATTCTTGTCTTCTCAGGTGAGAGGTCCAATGGTGCGCCTGCTGGATTGAATGGTACCTCCATTTTTACTTTTAAACACAGCTCCTTTCTGTTCTCATCATTGGCTGTTACGCCTTTACGTCTCACCAGCAGGTAGAGGGTACACAGTTCTCTAAATCCCCTTCAGCATTTATTGTTTGTAGACTTTTTGCTGATGGTGAGTCGACTGGTGTAAGTTGAAACTTTTTGTAGATTAGATTGCATGGGTCTAACACTCCCTGAGGTGGAGCTTTTATCCATTTTCCTTGTTTTAAAGAAGAGCGTGAGTAAACCTAAACTCTTCATACTCTCTTCTTGAAACATTTGCCTCTTTTGAATTTTATTGTCCATTCCCTACTTCTGCACAGTTTTTTAGGGCAGGTGTCCTTTACAGCCCTGAGTCCTTGTGAATGTTAAGTGACCATTAGCTGTGAGTTTAAAGCTGTTCTTGCAGGAAACGGCCACTAGGTGGCAGCATTTCCCCGTAAACAAATTTGGTTACTAGGGAAACAGAGAGCCTTAATGGAAGCGGTGTTCTAGGTTGTAAATTAGAATGGAATGTGCCAGGAAAAAGCCCTTTAAGTTTATGTCTCATTACTTCTTGTTCATATTTGTAATTTATTTTTTATCCCAGCAAATATGATTACAATGGTTTGTTTGTTCTAGGTGTGCAAGATGTGGTTCTTTCACACATATACATGTATCTATTCTTCCTCCCATCCTTTTCCCATGTAGGTTATGACACAATGTTGAGTAGTCTTCTCCTCGTCTTCCGTACGTCTTTGGTGGTTATGTATTTCACGTGGTATGTATATCTCTGTTAAACCCAATATGGTAATGTATCCAATCCTCATCCCTTTCTATGTGGTGAACAATAAGTTTTTTAATGATTCTGTGATTGCCTTTCTCTGTGGAAATATCTTCATTGGTATCAATTTTTAAGTAACTCTTAAAAGGGATATGACAGGATATGTGTCTTTTGCTTTCTCACTTACTACAGGTGGCGTGATTACGTCTAGACTCATCTATGGTGCTGCAAATGGCATTGTTTCATTTTTTCACTAGCGAATATTCCATCTGTACACGGAAGAGTTCTTCTTTGTCCACCCATCTGTTGGTGGACTTTTTGGTTACTTCCCTATCTTGGCTATTATAATACTGTGCAATGCAGATTTGCCTGCCTGTGTCTTTCCAATTCTCTCTTCTTAGATTATAGGTCGAGGAGTGGGCCTGCTGGATCATATGGTAGCTCAATGTTTACCTTTTTAAGGCACCTCCATTCTGTTCTCATTCGTGGCCCTTTCCAACTTACGTCCCACTTGAAGTTGAGTGTATGCATTTCTCCACAACACCTTCAGCATTTATTGTTTTGTAGTTTTCTTGCTGATGGTTATTCTGACAAGTGTGAGCTGATACCTCTCTGTGGTTGAATTCGAATGTGCCACATAATCCGTTGAAATTGAGCTTTAAGGCATGTCTTTTTTTATTTTTCAAGCTGTGATTATCCCTTAGTTCTTCAAAGTGTTCTCTTTAAGTATGTGTCACATTTTGAAATGTTTTGTCCGTTACCTCCCTCAAGACATTTTGAGGGCAGGTTTCATTTACAGTTCTGCAGTACCTGTTCCTATGAAATGACCATTAGCACAGGCTTTAAAGCTGCTTTTGCAGGTAACTGCCAGAGGGTGGCAGCCTTTCTATGTCCCCCACCCTGGTATCTAGGGAAAAGCCCTTGCGGCCTGTGGGGTTTCTCGGGTATAAATTAGAGTGGAGTGTGCCCGGACAAACCCAGACAAGCTGATGTCTCCTTACTTTTGTTGGATTTTTAAATTTAATTTTTATTTTTTATTGGAGTAAATTTCCACTGTGTACGTGGACCACTTCTACTTTGTGCATTCCTCGGTTGATGGACATTTTCATTGCTTCCAAGTGTTGGCTATGGTAAATATTGTTGGAGTGCAGGATTGGCAGCCTGTGACTTTTTGATTCTCATTTTCTCAGCTGATAGACCCAGCAGTGGGTGTGATTGACTGACTGGTAGCACGGAGTTTCCCTTTTCAAAGCACCTTCTTTGTGTTTTCATTAGTGGCTCTTACCACGTCCCCCTTAGAATCGAGGGTACGCATTTCTCCACAATCGCTTCAGCATTTATTGTTTGCAGCATTTATGCTAATGGCCCTTCTGGCTGCTGTGAGCTGATAGGTTTTTGTAATTTGAGTTTGCATGTCTTTGAAAATTCGTAAAACTCATCATTTTTCTCTGCCGTTTTCTTTTCTGTTAAAAAAAGGAAACAAATGGGAGTACAATATAACTCTTGAAATTGTCTTCTTGGAGGTTTGCCCTCTTTTTAATTTTTTGGTCGATTTTCCACCCCAGAATTTATTTAGAGAGCAGGTGTCATTTACCGAACTGCAATTTGGTGAATGTTTAGTGACCTTTAGCAATGGGTTTAAAGCTGCTGTTCTGGGAAGTGGCCTCAAGCAGGCAGCATTTCTCCATTCCCCAATCTGGGTACTAGGGCAGCAGAGCCTTTCTGGAAGTCGTGTCCTAGGTTGTAAATTACATTGGCATGTGCATGGAGAAACCCCATAAGTTTATGTCTCATTAATTCTTCTTGGTTTTAAAAATTTTCTTAATTGGGGTAAAGCTTAGAATATTGTCTGCCCTAGGTGTACACAATCTGGTTCATTTGTACATTATATATGTCTATTCAAGTACAGATCCTCTTCCCATGTAAAATGTTACTGAGGGTTCCGCAGACCTCCCTTGCTCTATGGTCGGTCTTTTTGAGATATGTATATAATATGTGTTTGTATACATATAGTAACACTAATCTTAATTTATCCATTCCCCCCACTTTTCCTTTTAGATGAGCACAGTTTGTTTTCTAAGTCTGTGAGTGTCTTTCTCTGGGGAAATATGTTCATTTGTGTCAGTTATTAGATAACGCCTGTAAGTCATATCATAGAATATAGGTCTTTTGCTTTCCGACTTACCTCATATTTCGTGATTATCTCCAGACTCATTTGTGGTGCCTCAGAGAGCAATGGTTCATTGTTTTCCATGGCTAATATTCCACTGTGTACATGGACCACTTCTTCTTTATCCACTCACCTGTTGTTGGACATTTTGATTGCTTCACTGTCTTGGCTATTGTGAATAAGGCTGCACTGCAGCTTTTGCGGCCTGTGTCTTCTCGATTCTTGTCTTCTCAGGTGAGAGGTCCAATGGTGCGCCTGCTGGATTGAATGGTACCTCCATTTTTACTTTTAAACACAGCTCCTTTCTGTTCTCATCATTGGCTGTTACGCCTTTACGTCTCACCAGCAGGTAGAGGGTACACAGTTCTCTAAATCCCCTTCAGCATTTATTGTTTGTAGACTTTTTGCTGATGGTGAGTCGACTGGTGTAAGTTGAAACTTTTTGTAGATTAGATTGCATGGGTCTAACACTCCCTGAGGTGGAGCTTTTATCCATTTTCCTTGTTTTAAAGAAGAGCGTGAGTAAACCTAAACTCTTCATACTCTCTTCTTGAAACATTTGCCTCTTTTGAATTTTATTGTCCATTCCCTACTTCTGCACAGTTTTTTAGGGCAGGTGTCCTTTACAGCCCTGAGTCCTTGTGAATGTTAAGTGACCATTAGCTGTGAGTTTAAAGCTGTTCTTGCAGGAAACGGCCACTAGGTGGCAGCATTTCCCCGTAAACAAATTTGGTTACTAGGGAAACAGAGAGCCTTAATGGAAGCGGTGTTCTAGGTTGTAAATTAGAATGGAATGTGCCAGGAAAAAGCCCTTTAAGTTTATGTCTCATTACTTCTTGTTCATATTTGTAATTTACTTTTTATTTTTTATCCCAGCAAATATGATTACAATGGTTTGTTTGTTCTAGGTGTGCAAGATGTGGTTCTTTCACACATATACATGTATCTATTCTTCCTCCCATCCTTTTCCCATGTAGGTTATGACACAATGTTGAGTAGTCTTCTCCTCGTCTTCCGTACGTCTTTGGTGGTTATGTATTTCACGTGGTATGTATATCTCTGTTAAACCCAATATGGTAATGTATCCAATCCTCATCCCTTTCTATGTGGTGAACAATAAGTTTTTTAATGATTCTGTGATTGCCTTTCTCTGTGGAAATATCTTCATTGGTATCAATTTTTAAGTAACTCTTAAAAGGGATATGATAGGATATGTGTCTTTTGCTTTCTCACTTACTACAGGTGGCGTGATTACGTCTAGACTCATCTATGGTGCTGCAAATGGCATTGTTTCATTTTTTCACTAGCGAATATTCCATCTGTACACGGAAGAGTTCTTCTTTGTCCACCCATCTGTTGGTGGACTTTTTGGTTACTTCCCTATCTTGGCTATTATAATACTGTGCAATGCAGATTTGCCTGCCTGTGTCTTTCCAATTCTCTCTTCTTAGATTATAGGTCGAGGAGTGGGCCTGCTGGATCATATGGTAGCTCAATGTTTACCTTTTTAAGGCACCTCCATTCTGTTCTCATTCGTGGCCCTTTCCAACTTACGTCCCACTTGAAGTTGAGTGTATGCATTTCTCCACAACACCTTCAGCATTTATTGTTTTGTAGTTCTCTTGCTGATGGTTATTCTGACAAGTGTGAGCTGATACCTCTCTGTGGTTGAATTCGAATGTGCCACATAATCCGTTGAAATTGAGCTTTAAGGCATGTCTTTTTTTATTTTTCAAGCTGTGATTATCCCTTAGTTCTTCAAAGTGTTCTCTTTAAGTATGTGTCACATTTTGAAATGTTTTGTCCGTTACCTCCCTCAAGACATTTTGAGGGCAGGTTTCATTTACAGTTCTGCAGTACCTGTTCCTATGAAATGACCGTTAGCACAGGCTTTAAAGCTGCTTTTGCAGGTAACTGCCAGAGGGTGGCAGCCTTTCTATGTCCCCCACCCTGGTATCTAGGGAAAAGCCCTTGCGGCCTGTGGGGTTTCTCGGGTATAAATTAGAGTGGAGTGTGCCCGGACAAACCCAGACAAGCTGATGTCTCCTTACTTTTGTTGGATTTTTAAATTTAATTTTTATTTTTTATTGGAGTAAATTTCCACTGTGTACGTGGACCACTTCTACTTTGTGCATTCCTCGGTTGATGGACATTTTCATTGCTTCCAAGTGTTGGCTATGGTAAATATTGTTGGAGTGCAGGATTGGCAGCCTGTGACTTTTTGATTCTCATTTTCTCAGGTGATAGACCCAGCAGTGGGTGTGATTGACTGACTGGTAGCACGGAGTTTCCCTTTTCAAAGCACCTTCTTTGTGTTTTCATTAGTGGCTCTTACCACGTCCCCCTTAGAATCGAGGGTACGCATTTCTCCACAATCGCTTCAGCATTTATTGTTTGCAGCATTTATGCTAATGGCCCTTCTGGCTGCTGTGAGCTGATAGGTTTTTGTAATTTGAGTTTGCATGTCTTTGAAAATTCGTAAAACTCATCATTTTTCTCTGCCGTTTTCTTTTCTGTTAAAAAAAGGAAACAAATGGGAGTACAATATAACTCTTGAAATTGTCTTCTTGGAGGTTTGCCCTCTTTTTAATTTTTTGGTCGATTTTCCACCCCAGAATTTATTTAGAGAGCAGGTGTCATTTACCGAACTGCAATTTGGTGAATGTTTAGTGACCTTTAGCAATGGGTTTAAAGCTGCTGTTCTGGGAAGTGGCCTCAAGCAGGCAGCATTTCTCCATTCCCCAATCTGGGTACTAGGGCAGCAGAGCCTTTCTGGAAGTCGTGTCCTAGGTTGTAAATTACATTGGCATGTGCATGGAGAAACCCCATAAGTTTATGTCTCATTAATTCTTCTTGGTTTTAAAAATTTTCTTAATTGGGGTAAAGCTTAGAATATTGTCTGCCCTAGGTGTACACAATCTGGTTCATTTGTACATTCTATATGTCTATTCAAGTACAGATCCTCTTCCCATGTAAAATGTTACTGAGGGTTCCGCAGACCTCCCTTGCTCTATGGTCGGTCTTTTTGAGATATGTATATAATATGTGTTTGTATACATATAGTAACACTAATCTTAATTTATCCATTCCCCCCACTTTTCCTTTTAGATGAGCACAGTTTGTTTTCTAAGTCTGTGAGTGTCTTTCTCTGTGGAAATATGTTCATTTGTGTCAGTTATTAGATAACGCCTGTAAGTCATATCATAGAATATAGGTCTTTTGCTTTCCGACTTACCTCATATTTCGTGATTATCTCCAGACTCATTTGTGGTGCCTCAGAGAGCAATGGTTCATTGTTTTCCATGGCTAATATTCCACTGTGTACATGGACCACTTCTTCTTTATCCACTCACCTGTTGTTGGACATTTTGATTGCTTCACTGTCTTGGCTATTGTGAATAAGGCTGCACTGCAGCTTTTGCGGCCTGTGTCTTCTCGATTCTTGTCTTCTCAGGTGAGAGGTCCAATGGTGCGCCTGCTGGATTGAATGGTACCTCCATTTTTACTTTTAAACACAGCTCCTTTCTGTTCTCATCATTGGCTGTTACGCCTTTACGTCTCACCAGCAGGTAGAGGGTACACAGTTCTCTAAATCCCCTTCAGCATTTATTGTTTGTAGACTTTTTGCTGATGGTGAGTCGACTGGTGTAAGTTGAAACTTTTTGTAGATTAGATTGCATGGGTCTAACACTCCCTGAGGTGGAGCTTTTATCCATTTTCCTTGTTTTAAAGAAGAGCGTGAGTAAACCTAAACTCTTCATACTCTCTTCTTGAAACATTTGCCTCTTTTGAATTTTATTGTCCATTCCCTACTTCTGCACAGTTTTTTAGGGCAGGTGTCCTTTACAGCCCTGAGTCCTTGTGAATGTTAAGTGACCATTAGCTGTGAGTTTAAAGCTGTTCTTGCAGGAAACGGCCACTAGGTGGCAGCATTTCCCCGTAAACAAATTTGGTTACTAGGGAAACAGAGAGCCTTAATGGAAGCGGTGTTCTAGGTTGTAAATTAGAATGGAATGTGCCAGGAAAAAGCCCTTTAAGTTTATGTCTCATTACTTCTTGTTCGTATTTGTAATTTACTTTTTATTTTTTATCCCAGCAAATATGATTACAATGGTTTGTTTGTTCTAGGTGTGCAAGATGTGGTTCTTTCACACATATACATGTATCTATTCTTCCTCCCATCCTTTTCCCATGTAGGTTATGACACAATGTTGAGTAGTCTTCTCCTCGTCTTCCGTACGTCTTTGGTGGTTATGTATTTCACGTGGTATGTATATCTCTGTTAAACCCAATATGGTAATGTATCCAATCCTCATCCCTTTCTATGTGGTGAACAATAAGTTTTTTAATGATTCTGTGATTGCCTTTCTCTGTGGAAATATCTTCATTGGTATCAATTTTTAAGTAACTCTTAAAAGGGATATGACAGGATATGTGTCTTTTGCTTTCTCACTTACTACAGGTGGCGTGATTACGTCTAGACTCATCTATGGTGCTGCAAATGGCATTGTTTCATTTTTTCACTAGCGAATATTCCATCTGTACACGGAAGAGTTCTTCTTTGTCCACCCATCTGTTGGTGGACTTTTTGGTTACTTCCCTATCTTGGCTATTATAATACTGTGCAATGCAGATTTGCCTGCCTGTGTCTTTCCAATTCTCTCTTCTTAGATTATAGGTCGAGGAGTGGGCCTGCTGGATCATATGGTAGCTCAATGTTTACCTTTTTAAGGCACCTCCATTCTGTTCTCATTCGTGGCCCTTTCCAACTTACGTCCCACTTGAAGTTGAGTGTATGCATTTCTCCACAACACCTTCAGCATTTATTGTTTTGTAGTTTTCTTGCTGATGGTTATTCTGACAAGTGTGAGCTGATACCTCTCTGTGGTTGAATTCGAATGTGCCACATAATCCGTTGAAATTGAGCTTTAAGGCATGTCTTTTTTTATTTTTCAAGCTGTGATTATCCCTTAGTTCTTCAAAGTGTTCTCTTTAAGTATGTGTCACATTTTGAAATGTTTTGTCCGTTACCTCCCTCAAGACATTTTGAGGGCAGGTTTCATTTACAGTTCTGCAGTACCTGTTCCTATGAAATGACCATTAGCACAGGCTTTAAAGCTGCTTTTGCAGGTAACTGCCAGAGGGTGGCAGCCTTTCTATGTCCCCCACCCTGGTATCTAGGGAAAAGCCCTTGCGGCCTGTGGGGTTTCTCGGGTATAAATTAGAGTGGAGTGTGCCCGGACAAACCCAGACAAGCTGATGTCTCCTTACTTTTGTTGGATTTTTAAATTTAATTTTTATTTTTTATTGGAGTAAATTTCCACTGTGTACGTGGACCACTTCTACTTTGTGCATTCCTCGGTTGATGGACATTTTCATTGCTTCCAAGTGTTGGCTATGGTAAATATTGTTGGAGTGCAGGATTGGCAGCCTGTGACTTTTTGATTCTCATTTTCTCAGGTGATAGACCCAGCAGTGGGTGTGATTGACTGACTGGTAGCACGGAGTTTCCCTTTTCAAAGCACCTTCTTTGTGTTTTCATTAGTGGCTCTTACCACGTCCCCCTTAGAATCGAGGGTACGCATTTCTCCACAATCGCTTCAGCATTTATTGTTTGCAGCATTTATGCTAATGGCCCTTCTGGCTGCTGTGAGCTGATAGGTTTTTGTAATTTGAGTTTGCATGTCTTTGAAAATTCGTAAAACTCATCATTTTTCTCTGCCGTTTTCTTTTCTGTTAAAAAAAGGAAACAAATGGGAGTACAATATAACTCTTGAAATTGTCTTCTTGGAGGTTTGCCCTCTTTTTAATTTTTTGGTCGATTTTCCACCCCAGAATTTATTTAGAGAGCAGGTGTCATTTACCGAACTGCAATTTGGTGAATGTTTAGTGACCTTTAGCAATGGGTTTAAAGCTGCTGTTCTGGGAAGTGGCCTCAAGCAGGCAGCATTTCTCCATTCCCCAATCTGGGTACTAGGGCAGCAGAGCCTTTCTGGAAGTCGTGTCCTAGGTTGTAAATTACATTGGCATGTGCATGGAGAAACCCCATAAGTTTATGTCTCATTAATTCTTCTTGGTTTTAAAAATTTTCTTAATTGGGGTAAAGCTTAGAATATTGTCTGCCCTAGGTGTACACAATCTGGTTCATTTGTACATTCTATATGTCTATTCAAGTACAGATCCTCTTCCCATGTAAAATGTTACTGAGGGTTCCGCAGACCTCCCTTGCTCTATGGTCGGTCTTTTTGAGATATGTATATAATATATGTTTGTATACATATAGTAACACTAATCTTAATTTATCCATTCCCCCCACTTTTCCTTTTAGATGAGCACAGTTTGTTTTCTAAGTCTGTGAGTGTCTTTCTCTGTGGAAATATGTTCATTTGTGTCAATTATTAGATAACGCCTGTAAGTCATATCATAGAATATAGGTCTTTTGCTTTCCGACTTACCTCATATTTCGTGATTATCTCCAGACTCATTTGTGGTGCCTCAGAGAGCAATGGTTCATTGTTTTCCATGGCTAATATTCCACTGTGTACATGGACCACTTCTTCTTTATCCACTCACCTGTTGTTGGACATTTTGATTGCTTCACTGTCTTGGCTATTGTGAATAAGGCTGCACTGCAGCTTTTGCGGCCTGTGTCTTCTCGATTCTTGTCTTCTCAGGTGAGAGGTCCAATGGTGCACCTGCTGGATTGAATGGTACCTCCATTTTTACTTTTAAACACAGCTCCTTTCTGTTCTCATCATTGGCTGTTACGCCTTTACGTCTCACCAGCAGGTAGAGGGTACACAGTTCTCTAAATCCCCTTCAGCATTTATTGTTTGTAGACTTTTTGCTGATGGTGAGTCGACTGGTGTAAGTTGAAACTTTTTGTAGATTAGATTGCATGGGTCTAACACTCCCTGAGGTGGAGCTTTTATCCATTTTCCTTGTTTTAAAGAAGAGCGTGAGTAAACCTAAACTCTTCATACTCTCTTCTTGAAACATTTGCCTCTTTTGAATTTTATTGTCCATTCCCTACTTCTGCACAGTTTTTTAGGGCAGGTGTCCTTTACAGCCCTGAGTCCTTGTGAATGTTAAGTGACCATTAGCTGTGAGTTTAAAGCTGTTCTTGCAGGAAACGGCCACTAGGTGGCAGCATTTCCCCGTAAACAAATTTGGTTACTAGGGAAACAGAGAGCCTTAATGGAAGCGGTGTTCTAGGTTGTAAATTAGAATGGAATGTGCCAGGAAAAAGCCCTTTAAGTTTATGTCTCATTACTTCTTGTTCATATTTGTAATTTATTTTTTATCCCAGCAAATATGATTACAATGGTTTGTTTGTTCTAGGTGTGCAAGATGTGGTTCTTTCACACATATACATGTATCTATTCTTCCTCCCATCCTTTTCCCATGTAGGTTATGACACAATGTTGAGTAGTCTTCTCCTCGTCTTCCGTACGTCTTTGGTGGTTATGTATTTCACGTGGTATGTATATCTCTGTTAAACCCAATATGGTAATGTATCCAATCCTCATCCCTTTCTATGTGGTGAACAATAAGTTTTTTAATGATTCTGTGATTGCCTTTCTCTGTGGAAATATCTTCATTGGTATCAATTTTTAAGTAACTCTTAAAAGGGATATGACAGGATATGTGTCTTTTGCTTTCTCACTTACTACAGGTGGCGTGATTACGTCTAGACTCATCTATGGTGCTGCAAATGGCATTGTTTCATTTTTTCACTAGCGAATATTCCATCTGTACACGGAAGAGTTCTTCTTTGTCCACCCATCTGTTGGTGGACTTTTTGGTTACTTCCCTATCTTGGCTATTATAATACTGTGCAATGCAGATTTGCCTGCCTGTGTCTTTCCAATTCTCTCTTCTTAGATTATAGGTCGAGGAGTGGGCCTGCTGGATCATATGGTAGCTCAATGTTTACCTTTTTAAGGCACCTCCATTCTGTTCTCATTCGTGGCCCTTTCCAACTTACGTCCCACTTGAAGTTGAGTGTATGCATTTCTCCACAACACCTTCAGCATTTATTGTTTTGTAGTTTTCTTGCTGATGGTTATTCTGACAAGTGTGAGCTGATACCTCTCTGTGGTTGAATTCGAATGTGCCACATAATCCGTTGAAATTGAGCTTTAAGGCATGTCTTTTTTTATTTTTCAAGCTGTGATTATCCCTTAGTTCTTCAAAGTGTTCTCTTTAAGTATGTGTCACATTTTGAAATGTTTTGTCCGTTACCTCCCTCAAGACATTTTGAGGGCAGGTTTCATTTACAGTTCTGCAGTACCTGTTCCTATGAAATGACCATTAGCACAGGCTTTAAAGCTGCTTTTGCAGGTAACTGCCAGAGGGTGGCAGCCTTTCTATGTCCCCCACCCTGGTATCTAGGGAAAAGCCCTTGCGGCCTGTGGGGTTTCTCGGGTATAAATTAGAGTGGAGTGTGCCCGGACAAACCCAGACAAGCTGATGTCTCCTTACTTTGTTGGATTTTTAAATTTAATTTTTATTTTTTATTGGAGTAAATTTCCACTGTGTACGTGGACCACTTCTACTTTGTGCATTCCTCGGTTGATGGACATTTTCATTGCTTCCAAGTGTTGGCTATGGTAAATATTGTTGGAGTGCAGGATTGGCAGCCTGTGACTTTTTGATTCTCATTTTCTCAGGTGATAGACCCAGCAGTGGGTGTGATTGACTGACTGGTAGCACGGAGTTTCCCTTTTCAAAGCACCTTCTTTGTGTTTTCATTAGTGGCTCTTACCACGTCCCCCTTAGAATCGAGGGTACGCATTTCTCCACAATCGCTTCAGCATTTATTGTTTGCAGCATTTATGCTAATGGCCCTTCTGGCTGCTGTGAGCTGATAGGTTTTTGTAATTTGAGTTTGCATGTCTTTGAAAATTCGTAAAACTCATCATTTTTCTCTGCCGTTTTCTTTTCTGTTAAAAAAAGGAAACAAATGGGAGTACAATATAACTCTTGAAATTGTCTTCTTGGAGGTTTGCCCTCTTTTTAATTTTTTGGTCGATTTTCCACCCCAGAATTTATTTAGAGAGCAGGTGTCATTTACCGAACTGCAATTTGGTGAATGTTTAGTGACCTTTAGCAATGGGTTTAAAGCTGCTGTTCTGGGAAGTGGCCTCAAGCAGGCAGCATTTCTCCATTCCCCAATCTGGGTACTAGGGCAGCAGAGCCTTTCTGGAAGTCGTGTCCTAGGTTGTAAATTACATTGGCATGTGCATGGAGAAACCCCATAAGTTTATGTCTCATTAATTCTTCTTGGTTTTAAAAATTTTCTTAATTGGGGTAAAGCTTAGAATATTGTCTGCCCTAGGTGTACACAATCTGGTTCATTTGTACATTCTATATGTCTATTCAAGTACAGATCCTCTTCCCATGTAAAATGTTACTGAGGGTTCCGCAGACCTCCCTTGCTCTATGGTCGGTCTTTTTGAGATATGTATATAATATGTGTTTGTATACATATAGTAACACTAATCTTAATTTATCCATTCCCCCCACTTTTCCTTTTAGATGAGCACAGTTTGTTTTCTAAGTCTGTGAGTGTCTTTCTCTGTGGAAATATGTTCATTTGTGTCAGTTATTAGATAACGCCTGTAAGTCATATCATAGAATATAGGTCTTTTGCTTTCCGACTTACCTCATATTTCGTGATTATCTCCAGACTCATTTGTGGTGCCTCAGAGAGCAATGGTTCATTGTTTTCCATGGCTAATATTCCACTGTGTACATGGACCACTTCTTCTTTATCCACTCACCTGTTGTTGGACATTTTGATTGCTTCACTGTCTTGGCTATTGTGAATAAGGCTGCACTGCAGCTTTTGCGGCCTGTGTCTTCTCGATTCTTGTCTTCTCAGGTGAGAGGTCCAATGGTGCGCCTGCTGGATTGAATGGTACCTCCATTATTACTTTTAAACACAGCTCCTTTCTGTTCTCATCATTGGCTGTTACGCCTTTACGTCTCACCAGCAGGTAGAGGGTACACAGTTCTCTAAATCCCCTTCAGCATTTATTGTTTGTAGACTTTTTGCTGATGGTGAGTCGACTGGTGTAAGTTGAAACTTTTTGTAGATTAGATTGCATGGGTCTAACACTCCCTGAGGTGGAGCTTTTATCCATTTTCCTTGTTTTAAAGAAGAGCGTGAGTAAACCTAAACTCTTCATACTCTCTTCTTGAAACATTTGCCTCTTTTGAATTTTATTGTCCATTCCCTACTTCTGCACAGTTTTTTAGGGCAGGTGTCCTTTACAGCCCTGAGTCCTTGTGAATGTTAAGTGACCATTAGCTGTGAGTTTAAAGCTGTTCTTGCAGGAAACGGCCACTAGGTGGCAGCATTTCCCCGTAAACAAATTTGGTTACTAGGGAAACAGAGAGCCTTAATGGAAGCGGTGTTCTAGGTTGTAAATTAGAATGGAATGTGCCAGGAAAAAGCCCTTTAAGTTTATGTCTCATTACTTCTTGTTCATATTTGTAATTTACTTTTTATTTTTTATCCCAGCAAATATGATTACAATGGTTTGTTTGTTCTAGGTGTGCAAGATGTGGTTCTTTCACACATATACATGTATCTATTCTTCCTCCCATCCTTTTCCCATGTAGGTTATGACACAATGTTGAGTAGTCTTCTCCTCGTCTTCCGTACGTCTTTGGTGGTTATGTATTTCACGTGGTATGTATATCTCTGTTAAACCCAATATGGTAATGTATCCAATCCTCATCCCTTTCTATGTGGTGAACAATAAGTTTTTTAATGATTCTGTGATTGCCTTTCTCTGTGGAAATATCTTCATTGGTATCAATTTTTAAGTAACTCTTAAAAGGGATATGATAGGATATGTGTCTTTTGCTTTCTCACTTACTACAGGTGGCGTGATTACGTCTAGACTCATCTATGGTGCTGCAAATGGCATTGTTTCATTTTTTCACTAGCGAATATTCCATCTGTACACGGAAGAGTTCTTCTTTGTCCACCCATCTGTTGGTGGACTTTTTGGTTACTTCCCTATCTTGGCTATTATAATACTGTGCAATGCAGATTTGCCTGCCTGTGTCTTTCCAATTCTCTCTTCTTAGATTATAGGTCGAGGAGTGGGCCTGCTGGATCATATGGTAGCTCAATGTTTACCTTTTTAAGGCACCTCCATTCTGTTCTCATTCGTGGCCCTTTCCAACTTACGTCCCACTTGAAGTTGAGTGTATGCATTTCTCCACAACACCTTCAGCATTTATTGTTTTGTAGTTCTCTTGCTGATGGTTATTCTGACAAGTGTGAGCTGATACCTCTCTGTGGTTGAATTCGAATGTGCCACATAATCCGTTGAAATTGAGCTTTAAGGCATGTCTTTTTTTATTTTTCAAGCTGTGATTATCCCTTAGTTCTTCAAAGTGTTCTCTTTAAGTATGTGTCACATTTTGAAATGTTTTGTCCGTTACCTCCCTCAAGACATTTTGAGGGCAGGTTTCATTTACAGTTCTGCAGTACCTGTTCCTATGAAATGACCGTTAGCACAGGCTTTAAAGCTGCTTTTGCAGGTAACTGCCAGAGGGTGGCAGCCTTTCTATGTCCCCCACCCTGGTATCTAGGGAAAAGCCCTTGCGGCCTGTGGGGTTTCTCGGGTATAAATTAGAGTGGAGTGTGCCCGGACAAACCCAGACAAGCTGATGTCTCCTTACTTTTGTTGGATTTTTAAATTTAATTTTTATTTTTTATTGGAGTAAATTTCCACTGTGTACGTGGACCACTTCTACTTTGTGCATTCCTCGGTTGATGGACATTTTCATTGCTTCCAAGTGTTGGCTATGGTAAATATTGTTGGAGTGCAGGATTGGCAGCCTGTGACTTTTTGATTCTCATTTTCTCAGGTGATAGACCCAGCAGTGGGTGTGATTGACTGACTGGTAGCACGGAGTTTCCCTTTTCAAAGCACCTTCTTTGTGTTTTCATTAGTGGCTCTTACCACGTCCCCCTTAGAATCGAGGGTACGCATTTCTCCACAATCGCTTCAGCATTTATTGTTTGCAGCATTTATGCTAATGGCCCTTCTGGCTGCTGTGAGCTGATAGGTTTTTGTAATTTGAGTTTGCATGTCTTTGAAAATTCGTAAAACTCATCATTTTTCTCTGCCGTTTTCTTTTCTGTTAAAAAAAGGAAACAAATGGGAGTACAATATAACTCTTGAAATTGTCTTCTTGGAGGTTTGCCCTCTTTTTAATTTTTTGGTCGATTTTCCACCCCAGAATTTATTTAGAGAGCAGGTGTCATTTACCGAACTGCAATTTGGTGAATGTTTAGTGACCTTTAGCAATGGGTTTAAAGCTGCTGTTCTGGGAAGTGGCCTCAAGCAGGCAGCATTTCTCCATTCCCCAATCTGGGTACTAGGGCAGCAGAGCCTTTCTGGAAGTCGTGTCCTAGGTTGTAAATTACATTGGCATGTGCATGGAGAAACCCCATAAGTTTATGTCTCATTAATTCTTCTTGGTTTTAAAAATTTTCTTAATTGGGGTAAAGCTTAGAATATTGTCTGCCCTAGGTGTACACAATCTGGTTCATTTGTACATTCTATATGTCTATTCAAGTACAGATCCTCTTCCCATGTAAAATGTTACTGAGGGTTCCGCAGACCTCCCTTGCTCTATGGTCGGTCTTTTTGAGATATGTATATAATATGTGTTTGTATACATATAGTAACACTAATCTTAATTTATCCATTCCCCCCACTTTTCCTTTTAGATGAGCACAGTTTGTTTTCTAAGTCTGTGAGTGTCTTTCTCTGTGGAAATATGTTCATTTGTGTCAGTTATTAGATAACGCCTGTAAGTCATATCATAGAATATAGGTCTTTTGCTTTCCGACTTACCTCATATTTCGTGATTATCTCCAGACTCATTTGTGGTGCCTCAGAGAGCAATGGTTCATTGTTTTCCATGGCTAATATTCCACTGTGTACATGGACCACTTCTTCTTTATCCACTCACCTGTTGTTGGACATTTTGATTGCTTCACTGTCTTGGCTATTGTGAATAAGGCTGCACTGCAGCTTTTGCGGCCTGTGTCTTCTCGATTCTTGTCTTCTCAGGTGAGAGGTCCAATGGTGCGCCTGCTGGATTGAATGGTACCTCCATTTTTACTTTTAAACACAGCTCCTTTCTGTTCTCATCATTGGCTGTTACGCCTTTACGTCTCACCAGCAGGTAGAGGGTACACAGTTCTCTAAATCCCCTTCAGCATTTATTGTTTGTAGACTTTTTGCTGATGGTGAGTCGACTGGTGTAAGTTGAAACTTTTTGTAGATTAGATTGCATGGGTCTAACACTCCCTGAGGTGGAGCTTTTATCCATTTTCCTTGTTTTAAAGAAGAGCGTGAGTAAACCTAAACTCTTCATACTCTCTTCTTGAAACATTTGCCTCTTTTGAATTTTATTGTCCATTCCCTACTTCTGCACAGTTTTTTAGGGCAGGTGTCCTTTACAGCCCTGAGTCCTTGTGAATGTTAAGTGACCATTAGCTGTGAGTTTAAAGCTGTTCTTGCAGGAAACGGCCACTAGGTGGCAGCATTTCCCCGTAAACAAATTTGGTTACTAGGGAAACAGAGAGCCTTAATGGAAGCGGTGTTCTAGGTTGTAAATTAGAATGGAATGTGCCAGGAAAAAGCCCTTTAAGTTTATGTCTCATTACTTCTTGTTCATATTTGTAATTTATTTTTTATCCCAGCAAATATGATTACAATGGTTTGTTTGTTCTAGGTGTGCAAGATGTGGTTCTTTCACACATATACATGTATCTATTCTTCCTCCCATCCTTTTCCCATGTAGGTTATGACACAATGTTGAGTAGTCTTCTCCTCGTCTTCCGTACGTCTTTGGTGGTTATGTATTTCACGTGGTATGTATATCTCTGTTAAACCCAATATGGTAATGTATCCAATCCTCATCCCTTTCTATGTGGTGAAGAATAAGTTTTTTAATGATTCTGTGATTGCCTTTCTCTGTGGAAATATCTTCATTGGTATCAATTTTTAAGTAACTCTTAAAAGGGATATGATAGGATATGTGTCTTTTGCTTTCTCACTTACTACAGGTGGCGTGATTACGTCTAGACTCATCTATGGTGCTGCAAATGGCATTGTTTCATTTTTTCACTAACGAATATTCCATCTGTACACGGAAGAGTTCTTCTTTGTCCACCCATCTGTTGGTGGACTTTTTGGTTACTTCCCTATCTTGGCTATTATAATACTGTGCAATGCAGATTTGCCTGCCTGTGTCTTTCCAATTCTCTCTTCTTAGATTATAGGTCGAGGAGTGGGCCTGCTGGATCATATGGTAGCTCAATGTTTACCTTTTTAAGGCACCTCCATTCTGTTCTCATTCGTGGCCCTTTCCAACTTACGTCCCACTTGAAGTTGAGTGTATGCATTTCTCCACAACACCTTCAGCATTTATTGTTTTGTAGTTCTCTTGCTGATGGTTATTCTGACAAGTGTGAGCTGATACCTCTCTGTGGTTGAATTCGAATGTGCCACATAATCCGTTGAAATTGAGCTTTAAGGCATGTCTTTTTTTATTTTTCAAGCTGTGATTATCCCTTAGTTCTTCAAAGTGTTCTCTTTAAGTATGTGTCACATTTTGAAATGTTTTGTCCGTTACCTCCCTCAAGACATTTTGAGGGCAGGTTTCATTTACAGTTCTGCAGTACCTGTTCCTATGAAATGACCATTAGCACAGGCTTTAAAGCTGCTTTTGCAGGTAACTGCCAGAGGGTGGCAGCCTTTCTATGTCCCCCACCCTGGTATCTAGGGAAAAGCCCTTGCGGCCTGTGGGGTTTCTCGGGTATAAATTAGAGTGGAGTGTGCCCGGACAAACCCAGACAAGCTGATGTCTCCTTACTTTTGTTGGATTTTTAAATTTAATTTTTATTTTTTATTGGAGTAAATTTCCACTGTGTACGTGGACCACTTCTACTTTGTGCATTCCTCGGTTGATGGACATTTTCATTGCTTCCAAGTGTTGGCTATGGTAAATATTGTTGGAGTGCAGGATTGGCAGCCTGTGACTTTTTGATTCTCATTTTCTCAGGTGATAGACCCAGCAGTGGGTGTGATTGACTGACTGGTAGCACGGAGTTTCCCTTTTCAAAGCACCTTCTTTGTGTTTTCATTAGTGGCTCTTACCACGTCCCCCTTAGAATCGAGGGTACGCATTTCTCCACAATCGCTTCAGCATTTATTGTTTGCAGCATTTATGCTAATGGCCCTTCTGGCTGCTGTGAGCTGATAGGTTTTTGTAATTTGAGTTTGCATGTCTTTGAAAATTCGTAAAACTCATCATTTTTCTCTGCCGTTTTCTTTTCTGTTAAAAAAAGGAAACAAATGGGAGTACAATATAACTCTTGAAATTGTCTTCTTGGAGGTTTGCCCTCTTTTTAATTTTTTGGTCGATTTTCCACCCCAGAATTTATTTAGAGAGCAGGTGTCATTTACCGAACTGCAATTTGGTGAATGTTTAGTGACCTTTAGCAATGGGTTTAAAGCTGCTGTTCTGGGAAGTGGCCTCAAGCAGGCAGCATTTCTCCATTCCCCAATCTGGGTACTAGGGCAGCAGAGCCTTTCTGGAAGTCGTGTCCTAGGTTGTAAATTACATTGGCATGTGCATGGAGAAACCCCATAAGTTTATGTCTCATTAATTCTTCTTGGTTTTAAAAATTTTCTTAATTGGGGTAAAGCTTAGAATATTGTCTGCCCTAGGTGTACACAATCTGGTTCATTTGTACATTCTATATGTCTATTCAAGTACAGATCCTCTTCCCATGTAAAATGTTACTGAGGGTTCCGCAGACCTCCCTTGCTCTATGGTCGGTCTTTTTGAGATATGTATATAATATGTGTTTGTATACATATAGTAACACTAATCTTAATTTATCCATTCCCCCCACTTTTCCTTTTAGATGAGCACAGTTTGTTTTCTAAGTCTGTGAGTGTCTTTCTCTGTGGAAATATGTTCATTTGTGTCAGTTATTAGATAACGCCTGTAAGTCATATCATAGAATATAGGTCTTTTGCTTTCCGACTTACCTCATATTTCGTGATTATCTCCAGACTCATTTGTGGTGCCTCAGAGAGCAATGGTTCATTGTTTTCCATGGCTAATATTCCACTGTGTACATGGACCACTTCTTCTTTATCCACTCACCTGTTGTTGGACATTTTGATTGCTTCACTGTCTTGGCTATTGTGAATAAGGCTGCACTGCAGCTTTTGCGGCCTGTGTCTTCTCGATTCTTGTCTTCTCAGGTGAGAGGTCCAATGGTGCGCCTGCTGGATTGAATGGTACCTCCATTTTTACTTTTAAACACAGCTCCTTTCTGTTCTCATCATTGGCTGTTACGCCTTTACGTCTCACCAGCAGGTAGAGGGTACACAGTTCTCTAAATCCCCTTCAGCATTTATTGTTTGTAGACTTTTTGCTGATGGTGAGTCGACTGGTGTAAGTTGAAACTTTTTGTAGATTAGATTGCATGGGTCTAACACTCCCTGAGGTGGAGCTTTTATCCATTTTCCTTGTTTTAAAGAAGAGCGTGAGTAAACCTAAACTCTTCATACTCTCTTCTTGAAACATTTGCCTCTTTTGAATTTTATTGTCCATTCCCTACTTCTGCACAGTTTTTTAGGGCAGGTGTCCTTTACAGCCCTGAGTCCTTGTGAATGTTAAGTGACCATTAGCTGTGAGTTTAAAGCTGTTCTTGCAGGAAACGGCCACTAGGTGGCAGCATTTCCCCGTAAACAAATTTGGTTACTAGGGAAACAGAGAGCCTTATTGGAAGCGGTGTTCTAGGTTGTAAATTAGAATGGAATGTGCCAGGAAAAAGCCCTTTAAGTTTATGTCTCATTACTTCTTGTTCATATTTGTAATTTATTTTTTATCCCAGCAAATATGATTACAATGGTTTGTTTGTTCTAGGTGTGCAAGATGTGGTTCTTTCACACATATACATGTATCTATTCTTCCTCCCATCCTTTTCCCATGTAGGTTATGACA
Organism: Balaenoptera ricei; assembly: GCF_028023285.1. Classification (NCBI taxonomy): domain Eukaryota; kingdom Metazoa; phylum Chordata; class Mammalia; order Artiodactyla; family Balaenopteridae; genus Balaenoptera; species Balaenoptera ricei. Next base: position 41,227 of record NW_026777604.1, read on the forward strand.
CAATGTTGAGTAGTCTTCTCCTCGTCTTCCGTACGTCTTTGGTGGTTATGTATTTCACGTGGTATGTATATCTCTGTTAAACCCAATATGGTAATGTATCCAATCCTCATCCCTTTCTATGTGGTGAACAATAAGTTTTTTAATGATTCTGTGATTGCCTTTCTCTGTGGAAATATCTTCATTGGTATCAATTTTTAAGTAACTCTTAAAAGGGATATGACAGGATATGTGTCTTTTGCTTTCTCACTTACTACAGGTGGCGTGATTACGTCTAGACTCATCTATGGTGCTGCAAATGGCATTGTTTCATTTTTTCACTAGCGAATATTCCATCTGTACACGGAAGAGTTCTTCTTTGTCCACCCATCTGTTGGTGGACTTTTTGGTTACTTCCCTATCTTGGCTATTATAATACTGTGCAATGCAGATTTGCCTGCCTGTGTCTTTCCAATTCTCTCTTCTTAGATTATAGGTCGAGGAGTGGGCCTGCTGGATCATATGGTAGCTCAATGTTTACCTTTTTAAGGCACCTCCATTCTGTTCTCATTCGTGGCCCTTTCCAACTTACGTCCCACTTGAAGTTGAGTGTATGCATTTCTCCACAACACCTTCAGCATTTATTGTTTTGTAGTTTTCTTGCTGATGGTTATTCTGACAAGTGTGAGCTGATACCTCTCTGTGGTTGAATTCGAATGTGCCACATAATCCGTTGAAATTGAGCTTTAAGGCATGTCTTTTTTTATTTTTCAAGCTGTGATTATCCCTTAGTTCTTCAAAGTGTTCTCTTTAAGTATGTGTCACATTTTGAAATGTTTTGTCCGTTACCTCCCTCAAGACATTTTGAGGGCAGGTTTCATTTACAGTTCTGCAGTACCTGTTCCTATGAAATGACCATTAGCACAGGCTTTAAAGCTGCTTTTGCAGGTAACTGCCAGAGGGTGGCAGCCTTTCTATGTCCCCCACCCTGGTATCTAGGGAAAAGCCCTTGCGGCCTGTGGGGTTTCTCGGGTATAAATTAGAGTGGAGTGTGCCCGGACAAACCCAGACAAGCTGATGTCTCCTTACTTTTGTTGGATTTTTAAATTTAATTTTTATTTTTTATTGGAGTAAATTTCCACTGTGTACGTGGACCACTTCTACTTTGTGCATTCCTCGGTTGATGGACATTTTCATTGCTTCCAAGTGTTGGCTATGGTAAATATTGTTGGAGTGCAGGATTGGCAGCCTGTGACTTTTTGATTCTCATTTTCTCAGGTGATAGACCCAGCAGTGGGTGTGATTGACTGACTGGTAGCACGGAGTTTCCCTTTTCAAAGCACCTTCTTTGTGTTTTCATTAGTGGCTCTTACCACGTCCCCCTTAGAATCGAGGGTACGCATTTCTCCACAATCGCTTCAGCATTTATTGTTTGCAGCATTTATGCTAATGGCCCTTCTGGCTGCTGTGAGCTGATAGGTTTTTGTAATTTGAGTTTGCATGTCTTTGAAAATTCGTAAAACTCATCATTTTTCTCTGCCGTTTTCTTTTCTGTTAAAAAAAGGAAACAAATGGGAGTACAATATAACTCTTGAAATTGTCTTCTTGGAGGTTTGCCCTCTTTTTAATTTTTTGGTCGATTTTCCACCCCAGAATTTATTTAGAGAGCAGGTGTCATTTACCGAACTGCAATTTGGTGAATGTTTAGTGACCTTTAGCAATGGGTTTAAAGCTGCTGTTCTGGGAAGTGGCCTCAAGCAGGCAGCATTTCTCCATTCCCCAATCTGGGTACTAGGGCAGCAGAGCCTTTCTGGAAGTCGTGTCCTAGGTTATAAATTACATTGGCATGTGCATGGAGAAACCCCATAAGTTTATGTCTCATTAATTCTTCTTGGTTTTAAAAATTTTCTTAATTGGGGTAAAGCTTAGAATATTGTCTGCCCTAGGTGTACACAATCTGGTTCATTTGTACATTCTATATGTCTATTCAAGTACAGATCCTCTTCCCATGTAAAATGTTACTGAGGGTTCCGCAGACCTCCCTTGCTCTATGGTCGGTCTTTTTGAGATATGTATATAATATATGTTTGTATACATATAGTAACACTAATCTTAATTTATCCATTCCCCCCACTTTTCCTTTTAGATGAGCACAGTTTGTTTTCTAAGTCTGTGAGTGTCTTTCTCTGTGGAAATATGTTCATTTGTGTCAATTATTAGATAACGCCTGTAAGTCATATCATAGAATATAGGTCTTTTGCTTTCCGACTTACCTCATATTTCGTGATTATCTCCAGACTCATTTGTGGTGCCTCAGAGAGCAATGGTTCATTGTTTTCCATGGCTAATATTCCACTGTGTACATGGACCACTTCTTCTTTATCCACTCACCTGTTGTTGGACATTTTGATTGCTTCACTGTCTTGGCTATTGTGAATAAGGCTGCACTGCAGCTTTTGCGGCCTGTGTCTTCTCGATTCTTGTCTTCTCAGGTGAGAGGTCCAATGGTGCGCCTGCTGGATTGAATGGTACCTCCATTTTTACTTTTAAACACAGCTCCTTTCTGTTCTCATCATTGGCTGTTACGCCTTTACGTCTCACCAGCAGGTAGAGGGTACACAGTTCTCTAAATCCCCTTCAGCATTTATTGTTTGTAGACTTTTTGCTGATGGTGAGTCGACTGGTGTAAGTTGAAACTTTTTGTAGATTAGATTGCATGGGTCTAACACTCCCTGAGGTGGAGCTTTTATCCATTTTCCTTGTTTTAAAGAAGAGCGTGAGTAAACCTAAACTCTTCATACTCTCTTCTTGAAACATTTGCCTCTTTTGAATTTTATTGTCCATTCCCTACTTCTGCACAGTTTTTTAGGGCAGGTGTCCTTTACAGCCCTGAGTCCTTGTGAATGTTAAGTGACCATTAGCTGTGAGTTTAAAGCTGTTCTTGCAGGAAACGGCCACTAGGTGGCAGCATTTCCCCGTAAACAAATTTGGTTACTAGGGAAACAGAGAGCCTTAATGGAAGCGGTGTTCTAGGTTGTAAATTAGAATGGAATGTGCCAGGAAAAAGCCCTTTAAGTTTATGTCTCATTACTTCTTGTTCATATTTGTAATTTACTTTTTATTTTTTATCCCAGCAAATATGATTACAATGGTTTGTTTGTTCTAGGTGTGCAAGATGTGGTTCTTTCACACATATACATGTATCTATTCTTCCTCCCATCCTTTTCCCATGTAGGTTATGACACAATGTTGAGTAGTCTTCTCCTCGTCTTCCGTACGTCTTTGGTGGTTATGTATTTCACGTGGTTTGTATATCTCTGTTAAACCCAATATGGTAATGTATCCAATCCTCATCCCTTTCTATGTGGTGAAGAATAAGTTTTTTAATGATTCTGTGATTGCCTTTCTCTGTGGAAATATCTTCATTGGTATCAATTTTTAAGTAACTCTTAAAAGGGATATGATAGGATATGTGTCTTTTGCTTTCTCACTTACTACAGGTGGCGTGATTACGTCTAGACTCATCTATGGTGCTGCAAATGGCATTGTTTCATTTTTTCACTAGCGAATATTCCATCTGTACACGGAAGAGTTCTTCTTTGTCCACCCATCTGTTGGTGGACTTTTTGGTTACTTCCCTATCTTGGCTATTATAATACTGTGCAATGCAGATTTGCCTGCCTGTGTCTTTCCAATTCTCTCTTCTTAGATTATAGGTCGAGGAGTGGGCCTGCTGGATCATATGGTAGCTCAATGTTTACCTTTTTAAGGCACCTCCATTCTGTTCTCATTCGTGGCCCTTTCCAACTTACGTCCCACTTGAAGTTGAGTGTATGCATTTCTCCACAACACCTTCAGCATTTATTGTTTTGTAGTTTTCTTGCTGATGGTTATTCTGACAAGTGTGAGCTGATACCTCTCTGTGGTTGAATTCGAATGTGCCACATAATCCGTTGAAATTGAGCTTTAAGGCATGTCTTTTTTTATTTTTCAAGCTGTGATTATCCCTTAGTTCTTCAAAGTGTTCTCTTTAAGTATGTGTCACATTTTGAAATGTTTTGTCCGTTACCTCCCTCAAGACATTTTGAGGGCAGGTTTCATTTACAGTTCTGCAGTACCTGTTCCTATGAAATGACCATTAGCACAGGCTTTAAAGCTGCTTTTGCAGGTAACTGCCAGAGGGTGGCAGCCTTTCTATGTCCCCCACCCTGGTATCTAGGGAAAAGCCCTTGCGGCCTGTGGGGTTTCTCGGGTATAAATTAGAGTGGAGTGTGCCCGGACAAACCCAGACAAGCTGATGTCTCCTTACTTTTGTTGGATTTTTAAATTTAATTTTTATTTTTTATTGGAGTAAATTTCCACTGTGTACGTGGACCACTTCTACTTTGTGCATTCCTCGGTTGATGGACATTTTCATTGCTTCCAAGTGTTGGCTATGGTAAATATTGTTGGAGTGCAGGATTGGCAGCCTGTGACTTTTTGATTCTCATTTTCTCAGGTGATAGACCCAGCAGTGGGTGTGATTGACTGACTGGTAGCACGGAGTTTCCCTTTTCAAAGCACCTTCTTTGTGTTTTCATTAGTGGCTCTTACCACGTCCCCCTTAGAATCGAGGGTACGCATTTCTCCACAATCGCTTCAGCATTTATTGTTTGCAGCATTTATGCTAATGGCCCTTCTGGCTGCTGTGAGCTGATAGGTTTTTGTAATTTGAGTTTGCATGTCTTTGAAAATTCGTAAAACTCATCATTTTTCTCTGCCGTTTTCTTTTCTGTTAAAAAAAGGAAACAAATGGGAGTACAATATAACTCTTGAAATTGTCTTCTTGGAGGTTTGCCCTCTTTTTAATTTTTTGGTCGATTTTCCACCCCAGAATTTATTTAGAGAGCAGGTGTCATTTACCGAACTGCAATTTGGTGAATGTTTAGTGACCTTTAGCAATGGGTTTAAAGCTGCTGTTCTGGGAAGTGGCCTCAAGCAGGCAGCATTTCTCCATTCCCCAATCTGGGTACTAGGGCAGCAGAGCCTTTCTGGAAGTCGTGTCCTAGGTTGTAAATTACATTGGCATGTGCATGGAGAAACCCCATAAGTTTATGTCTCATTAATTCTTCTTGGTTTTAAAATTTTTCTTAATTGGGGTAAAGCTTAGAATATTGTCTGCCCTAGGTGTACACAATCTGGTTCATTTGTACATTCTATATGTCTATTCAAGTACAGATCCTCTTCCCATGTAAAATGTTACTGAGGGTTCCGCAGACCTCCCTTGCTCTATGGTCGGTCTTTTTGAGATATGTATATAATATGTGTTTGTATACATATAGTAACACTAATCTTAATTTATCCATTCCCCCCACTTTTCCTTTTAGATGAGCACAGTTTGTTTTCTAAGTCTGTGAGTGTCTTTCTCTGTGGAAATATGTTCATTTGTGTCAGTTATTAGATAACGCCTGTAAGTCATATCATAGAATATAGGTCTTTTGCTTTCCGACTTACCTCATATTTCGTGATTATCTCCAGACTCATTTGTGGTGCCTCAGAGAGCAATGGTTCATTGTTTTCCATGGCTAATATTCCACTGTGTACATGGACCACTTCTTCTTTATCCACTCACCTGTTGTTGGACATTTTGATTGCTTCACTGTCTTGGCTATTGTGAATAAGGCTGCACTGCAGCTTTTGCGGCCTGTGTCTTCTCGATTCTTGTCTTCTCAGGTGAGAGGTCCAATGGTGCGCCTGCTGGATTGAATGGTACCTCCATTTTTACTTTTAAACACAGCTCCTTTCTGTTCCCATCATTGGCTGTTACGCCTTTACGTCTCACCAGCAGGTAGAGGGTACACAGTTCTCTAAATCCCCTTCAGCATTTATTGTTTGTAGACTTTTTGCTGATGGTGAGTCGACTGGTGTAAGTTGAAACTTTTTGTAGATTAGATTGCATGGGTCTAACACTCCCTGAGGTGGAGCTTTTATCCATTTTCCTTGTTTTAAAGAAGAGCGTGAGTAAACCTAAACTCTTCATACTCTCTTCTTGAAACATTTGCCTCTTTTGAATTTTATTGTCCATTCCCTACTTCTGCACAATTTTTTAGCGCAGGTGTCCTTTACAGCCCTGAGTCCTTGTGAATGTTAAGTGACCATTAGCTGTGAGTTTAAAGCTGTTCTTGCAGGAAACGGCCACTAGGTGGCAGCATTTCCCCGTAAACAAATTTGGTTACTAGGGAAACAGAGAGCCTTAATGGAAGCGGTGTTCTAGGTTGTAAATTAGAATGGAATGTGCCAGGAAAAAGCCCTTTAAGTTTATGTCTCATTACTTCTTGTTCATATTTGTAATTTACTTTTTTATTTTTTATCCCAGCAAATATGATTACAATGGTTTGTTTGTTCTAGGTGTGCAAGATGTGGTTCTTTCACACATATACATGTATCTATTCTTCCTCCCATCCTTTTCCCATGTAGGTTATGACACAATGTTGAGTAGTCTTCTCCTCGTCTTCCGTACGTCTTTGGTGGTTATGTATTTCACGTGGTTTGTATATCTCTGTTAAACCCAATATGGTAATGTATCCAATCCTCATCCCTTTCTATGTGGTGAACCATAAGTTTTTTAATGATTCTGTGATTGCCTTTCTCTGTGGAAATATCTTCATTGGTATCAATTTTTAAGTAACTCTTAAAAGGGATATGATAGGATATGTGTCGTTTGCTTTCTCACTTACTACAGGTGGCGTGATTACGTCTAGACTCATCTATGGTGCTGCAAATGGCATTGTTTCATTTTTTCACTAGCGAATATTCCATCTGTACATGGAAGAGTTCTTCTTTGTCCACCCATCTGTTGGTGGACTTTTTGGTTACTTCCCTATCTTGGCTATTATAATACTGTGCAATGCAGATTTGCCTGCCTGTGTCTTTCCAATTCTCTCTTCTTAGATTATAGGTCGAGGAGTGGGCCTGCTGGATCATATGGTAGCTCAATGTTTACCTTTTTAAGGCACCTCCATTCTGTTCTCATTCGTGGCCCTTTCCAACTTACGTCCCACTTGAAGTTGAGTGTATGCATTTCTCCACAACACCTTCAGCATTTATTGTTTTGTAGTTTTCTTGCTGATGGTTATTCTGACAAGTGTGAGCTGATACCTCTCTGTGGTTGAATTCGAATGTGCCACATAATCCCTTGAAATTGAGCTTTAAGGCATGTCTTTTTTATTTTTCAAGCTGTGATTATCCCTTAGTTCTTCAAAGTGTTCTCTTTAAGTATGTGTCACATTTTGAAATGTTTTGTCCGTTACCTCCCTCAAGACATTTTGAGGGCAGGTTTCATTTACAGTTCTGCAGTACCGGTTCCTATGAAATGACCATTAGCACAGGCTTTAAAGCTGCTTTTGCAGGTAACTGCCAGAGGGTGGCAGCCTTTCTATGTCCCCCACCCTGGTATCTAGGGAAAAGCCCTTGCGGCCTGTGGGGTTTCTCGGGTATAAATTAGAGTGGAGTGTGCCCGGACAAACCCGGACAAGCTGATGTCTCCTTACTTTTGTTGGATTTTTAAATTTAATTTTTATTTTTTATTGGAGTAAATTTCCACTGTGTACGTGGACCACTTCTACTTTGTGCATTCCTCGGTTGATGGACATTTTCATTGCTTCCAAGTGTTGGCTATGGTAAATATTGTTGGAGTGCAGGATTGGCAGCCTGTGACTTTTTGATTCTCATTTTCTCAGGTGATAGACCCAGCAGTGGGTGTGATTGACTGACTGGTAGCACGGAGTTTCCCTTTTCAAAGCACCTTCTTTGTGTTTTCATTAGTGGCTCTTACCACGTCCCCCTTAGAATCGAGGGTACGCATTTCTCCACAATCGCTTCAGCATTTATTGTTTGCAGCATTTATGCTAATGGCCCTTCTGGCTGCTGTGAGCTGATAGGTTTTTGTAATTTGAGTTTGCATGTCTTTGAAAATTCGTAAAACTCATCATTTTTCTCTGCCGTTTTCTTTTCTGTTAAAAAAAGGAAACAATTGGGAGTACAATATAACTCTTGAAATTGTCTTCTTGGAGGTTTGCCCTCTTTTTAATTTTTTGGTCGATTTTCCACCCCAGAATTTATTTAGAGAGCAGGTGTCATTTACCGAACTGCAATTTGGTGAATGTTTAGTGACCTTTAGCAATGGGTTTAAAGCTGCTGTTCTGGGAAGTGGCCTCAAGCAGGCAGCATTTCTCCATTCCCCAATCTGGGTACTAGGGCAGCAGAGCCTTTCTGGAAGTCGTGTCCTAGGTTGTAAATTACATTGGCATGTGCATGGAGAAACCCCATAAGTTTATGTCTCATTAATTCTTCTTGGTTTTAAAAATTTTCTTAATTGGGGTAAAGCTTAGAATATTGTCTGCCCTAGGTGTACACAATCTGGTTCATTTGTACATTCTATATGTCTATTCAAGTACAGATCCTCTTCCCATGTAAAATGTTACTGAGGGTTCCGCAGACCTCCCTTGCTCTATGGTCGGTCTTTTTGAGATATGTATATAATATGTGTTTGTATACATATAGTAACACTAATCTTAATTTATCCATTCCCCCCACTTTTCCTTTTAGATGAGCACAGTTTGTTTTCTAAGTCTGTGAGTGTCTTTCTCTGTGGAAATATGTTCATTTGTGTCAGTTATTAGATAACGCCTGTAAGTCATATCATAGAATATAGGTCTTTTGCTTTCCGACTTACCTCATATTTCGTGATTATCTCCAGACTCATTTGTGGTGCCTCAGAGAGCAATGGTTCATTGTTTTCCATGGCTAATATTCCACTGTGTACATGGACCACTTCTTCTTTATCCACTCACCTGTTGTTGGACATTTTGATTGCTTCACTGTCTTGGCTATTGTGAATAAGGCTGCACTGCAGCTTTTGCGGCCTGTGTCTTCTCGATTCTTGTCTTCTCAGGTGAGAGGTCCAATGGTGCGCCTGCTGGATTGAATGGTACCTCCATTTTTACTTTTAAACACAGCTCCTTTCTGTTCCCATCATTGGCTGTTACGCCTTTACGTCTCACCAGCAGGTAGAGGGTACACAGTTCTCTAAATCCCCTTCAGCATTTATTGTTTGTAGACTTTTTGCTGATGGTGAGTCGACTGGTGTAAGTTGAAACTTTTTGTAGATTAGATTGCATGGGTCTAACACTCCCTGAGGTGGAGCTTTTATCCATTTTCCTTGTTTTAAAGAAGAGCGTGAGTAAACCTAAACTCTTCATACTCTCTTCTTGAAACATTTGCCTCTTTTGAATTTTATTGTCCATTCCCTACTTCTGCACAATTTTTTAGCGCAGGTGTCCTTTACAGCCCTGAGTCCTTGTGAATGTTAAGTGACCATTAGCTGTGAGTTTAAAGCTGTTCTTGCAGGAAACGGCCACTAGGTGGCAGCATTTCCCCGTAAACAAATTTGGTTACTAGGGAAACAGAGAGCCTTAATGGAAGCGGTGTTCTAGGTTGTAAATTAGAATGGAATGTGCCAGGAAAAAGCCCTTTAAGTTTATGTCTCATTACTTCTTGTTCATATTTGTAATTTACTTTTTTATTTTTTATCCCAGCAAATATGATTACAATGGTTTGTTTGTTCTAGGTGTGCAAGATGTGGTTCTTTCACACATATACATGTATCTATTCTTCCTCCCATCCTTTTCCCATGTAGGTTATGACACAATGTTGAGTAGTCTTCTCCTCGTCTTCCGTACGTCTTTGGTGGTTATGTATTTCACGTGGTTTGTATATCTCTGTTAAACCCAATATGGTAATGTATCCAATCCTCATCCCTTTCTATGTGGTGAACCATAAGTTTTTTAATGATTCTGTGATTGCCTTTCTCTGTGGAAATATCTTCATTGGTATCAATTTTTAAGTAACTCTTAAAAGGGATATGATAGGATATGTGTCTTTTGCTTTCTCACTTACTACAGGTGGCGTGATTACGTCTAGACTCATCTATGGTGCTGCAAATGGCATTGTTTCATTTTTTCACTAGCGAATATTCCATCTGTACATGGAAGAGTTCTTCTTTGTCCACCCATCTGTTGGTGGACTTTTTGGTTACTTCCCTATCTTGGCTATTATAATACTGTGCAATGCAGATTTGCCTGCCTGTGTCTTTCCAATTCTCTCTTCTTAGATTATAGGTCGAGGAGTGGGCCTGCTGGATCATATGGTAGCTCAAAGTTTACCTTTTTAAGGCACCTCCATTCTGTTCTCATTCGTGGCCCTTTCCAACTTACGTCCCACTTGAAGTTGAGTGTATGCATTTCTCCACAACACCTTCAGCATTTATTGTTTTGTAGTTTTCTTGCTGATGGTTATTCTGACAAGTGTGAGCTGATACCTCTCTGTGGTTGAATTCGAATGTGCCACATAATCCCTTGAAATTGAGCTTTAAGGCATGTCTTTTTTATTTTTCAAGCTGTGATTATCCCTTAGTTCTTCAAAGTGTTCTCTTTAAGTATGTGTCACATTTTGAAATGTTTTGTCCGTTACCTCCCTCAAGACATTTTGAGGGCAGGTTTCATTTACAGTTCTGCAGTACCGGTTCCTATGAAATGACCATTAGCACAGGCTTTAAAGCTGCTTTTGCAGGTAACTGCCAGAGGGTGGCAGCCTTTCTATGTCCCCCACCCTGGTATCTAGGGAAAAGCCCTTGCGGCCTGTGGGGTTTCTCGGGTATAAATTAGAGTGGAGTGTGCCCGGACAAACCCGGACAAGCTGATGTCTCCTTACTTTTGTTGGATTTTTAAATTTAATTTTTATTTTTTATTGGAGTAAATTTCCACTGTGTACGTGGACCACTTCTACTTTGTGCATTCCTCGGTTGATGGACATTTTCATTGCTTCCAAGTGTTGGCTATGGTAAATATTGTTGGAGTGCAGGATTGGCAGCCTGTGACTTTTTGATTCTCATTTTCTCAGGTGATAGACCCAGCAGTGGGTGTGATTGACTGACTGGTAGCACGGAGTTTCCCTTTTCAAAGCACCTTCTTTGTGTTTTCATTAGTGGCTCTTACCACGTCCCCCTTAGAATCGAGGGTACGCATTTCTCCACAATCGCTTCAGCATTTATTGTTTGCAGCATTTATGCTAATGGCCCTTCTGGCTGCTGTGAGCTGATAGGTTTTTGTAATTTGAGTTTGCATGTCTTTGAAAATTCGTAAAACTCATTTTTCTCTGCCGTTTTCTTTTCTGTTAAAAAAAGGAAACAAATGGGAGTACAATATAACTCTTGAAATTGTCTTCTTGGAGGTTTGCCCTCTTTTTAATTTTTTGGTCGATTTTCCACCCCAGAATTTATTTAGAGAGCAGGTGTCATTTACCGAACTGCAATTTGGTGAATGTTTAGTGACCTTTAGCAATGGGTTTAAAGCTGCTGTTCTGGGAAGTGGCCTCAAGCAGGCAGCATTTCTCCATTCCCCAATCTGGGTACTAGGGCAGCAGAGCCTTTCTGGAAGTCGTGTCCTAGGTTGTAAATTACATTGGCATGTGCATGGAGAAACCCCATAAGTTTATGTCTCATTAATTCTTCTTGGTTTTAAAAATTTTCTTAATTGGGGTAAAGCTTAGAATATTGTCTGCCCTAGGTGTACACAATCTGGTTCATTTGTACATTCTATATGTCTATTCAAGTACAGATCCTCTTCCCATGTAAAATGTTACTGAGGGTTCCGCAGACCTCCCTTGCTCTATGGTCGGTCTTTTTGAGATATGTATATAATATGTGTTTGTATACATATAGTAACACTAATCTTAATTTATCCATTCCCCCCACTTTTCCTTTTAGATGAGCACAGTTTGTTTTCTAAGTCTGTGAGTGTCTTTCTCTGTGGAAATATGTTCATTTGTGTCAGTTATTAGATAACGCCTGTAAGTCATATCATAGAATATAGGTCTTTTGCTTTCCGACTTACCTCATATTTCGTGATTATCTCCAGACTCATTTGTGGTGCCTCAGAGAGCAATGGTTCATTGTTTTCCATGGCTAATATTCCACTGTGTACATGGACCACTTCTTCTTTATCCACTCACCTGTTGTTGGACATTTTGATTGCTTCACTGTCTTGGCTATTGTGAATAAGGCTGCACTGCAGCTTTTGCGGCCTGTGTCTTCTCGATTCTTGTCTTCTCAGGTGAGAGGTCCAATGGTGCGCCTGCTGGATTGAATGGTACCTCCATTTTTACTTTTAAACACAGCTCCTTTCTGTTCTCATCATTGGCTGTTACGCCTTTACGTCTCACCAGCAGGTAGAGGGTACACAGTTCTCTAAATCCCCTTCAGCATTTATTGTTTGTAGACTTTTTGCTGATGGTGAGTCGACTGGTGTAAGTTGAAACTTTTTGTAGATTAGATTGCATGGGTCTAACACTCCCTGAGGTGGAGCTTTTATCCATTTTCCTTGTTTTAAAGAAGAGCGTGAGTAAACCTAAACTCTTCATACTCTCTTCTTGAAACATTTGCCTCTTTTGAATTTTATTGTCCATTCCCTACTTCTGCACAATTTTTTAGCGCAGGTGTCCTTTACAGCCCTGAGTCCTTGTGAATGTTAAGTGACCATTAGCTGTGAGTTTAAAGCTGTTCTTGCAGGAAACGGCCACTAGGTGGCAGCATTTCCCCGTAAACAAATTTGGTTACTAGGGAAACAGAGAGCCTTAATGGAAGCGGTGTTCTAGGTTGTAAATTAGAATGGAATGTGCCAGGAAAAAGCCCTTTAAGTTTATGTCTCATTACTTCTTGTTCATATTTGTAATTTACTTTTTTATTTTTTATCCCAGCAAATATGATTACAATGGTTTGTTTGTTCTAGGTGTGCAAGATGTGGTTCTTTCACACATATACATGTATCTATTCTTCCTCCCATCCTTTTCCCATGTAGGTTATGACACAATGTTGAGTAGTCTTCTCCTCGTCTTCCGTACGTCTTTGGTGGTTATGTATTTCACGTGGTTTGTATATCTCTGTTAAACCCAATATGGTAATGTATCCAATCCTCATCCCTTTCTATGTGGTGAACCATAAGTTTTTTAATGATTCTGTGATTGCCTTTCTCTGTGGAAATATCTTCATTGGTATCAATTTTTAAGTAACTCTTAAAAGGGATATGATAGGATATGTGTCGTTTGCTTTCTCACTTACTACAGGTGGCGTGATTACGTCTAGACTCATCTATGGTGCTGCAAATGGCATTGTTTCATTTTTTCACTAGCGAATATTCCATCTGTACATGGAAGAGTTCTTCTTTGTCCACCCATCTGTTGGTGGACTTTTTGGTTACTTCCCTATCTTGGCTATTATAATACTGTGCAATGCAGATTTGCCTGCCTGTGTCTTTCCAATTCTCTCTTCTTAGATTATAGGTCGAGGAGTGGGCCTGCTGGATCATATGGTAGCTCAATGTTTACCTTTTTAAGGCACCTCCATTCTGTTCTCATTCGTGGCCCTTTCCAACTTACGTCCCACTTGAAGTTGAGTGTATGCATTTCTCCACAACACCTTCAGCATTTATTGTTTTGTAGTTTTCTTGCTGATGGTTATTCTGACAAGTGTGAGCTGATACCTCTCTGTGGTTGAATTCGAATGTGCCACATAATCCCTTGAAATTGAGCTTTAAGGCATGTCTTTTTTATTTTTCAAGCTGTGATTATCCCTTAGTTCTTCAAAGTGTTCTCTTTAAGTATGTGTCACATTTTGAAATGTTTTGTCCGTTACCTCCCTCAAGACATTTTGAGGGCAGGTTTCATTTACAGTTCTGCAGTACCGGTTCCTATGAAATGACCATTAGCACAGGCTTTAAAGCTGCTTTTGCAGGTAACTGCCAGAGGGTGGCAGCCTTTCTATGTCCCCCACCCTGGTATCTAGGGAAAAGCCCTTGCGGCCTGTGGGGTTTCTCGGGTATAAATTAGAGTGGAGTGTGCCCGGACAAACCCGGACAAGCTGATGTCTCCTTACTTTTGTTGGATTTTTAAATTTAATTTTTATTTTTTATTGGAGTAAATTTCCACTGTGTACGTGGACCACTTCTACTTTGTGCATTCCTCGGTTGATGGACATTTTCATTGCTTCCAAGTGTTGGCTATGGTAAATATTGTTGGAGTGCAGGATTGGCAGCCTGTGACTTTTTGATTCTCATTTTCTCAGGTGATAGACCCAGCAGTGGGTGTGATTGACTGACTGGTAGCACGGAGTTTCCCTTTTCAAAGCACCTTCTTTGTGTTTTCATTAGTGGCTCTTACCACGTCCCCCTTAGAATCGAGGGTACGCATTTCTCCACAATCGCTTCAGCATTTATTGTTTGCAGCATTTATGCTAATGGCCCTTCTGGCTGCTGTGAGCTGATAGGTTTTTGTAATTTGAGTTTGCATGTCTTTGAAAATTCGTAAAACTCATCATTTTTCTCTGCCGTTTTCTTTTCTGTTAAAAAAAGGAAACAATTGGGAGTACAATATAACTCTTGAAATTGTCTTCTTGGAGGTTTGCCCTCTTTTTAATTTTTTGGTCGATTTTCCACCCCAGAATTTATTTAGAGAGCAGGTGTCATTTACCGAACTGCAATTTGGTGAATGTTTAGTGACCTTTAGCAATGGGTTTAAAGCTGCTGTTCTGGGAAGTGGCCTCAAGCAGGCAGCATTTCTCCATTCCCCAATCTGGGTACTAGGGCAGCAGAGCCTTTCTGGAAGTCGTGTCCTAGGTTGTAAATTACATTGGCATGTGCATGGAGAAACCCCATAAGTTTATGTCTCATTAATTCTTCTTGGTTTTAAAAATTTTCTTAATTGGGGTAAAGCTTAGAATATTGTCTGCCCTAGGTGTACACAATCTGGTTCATTTGTACATTCTATATGTCTATTCAAGTACAGATCCTCTTCCCATGTAAAATGTTACTGAGGGTTCCGCAGACCTCCCTTGCTCTATGGTCGGTCTTTTTGAGATATGTATATAATATGTGTTTGTATACATATAGTAACACTAATCTTAATTTATCCATTCCCCCCACTTTTCCTTTTAGATGAGCACAGTTTGTTTTCTAAGTCTGTGAGTGTCTTTCTCTGTGGAAATATGTTCATTTGTGTCAGTTATTAGATAACGCCTGTAAGTCATATCATAGAATATAGGTCTTTTGCTTTCCGACTTACCTCATATTTCGTGATTATCTCCAGACTCATTTGTGGTGCCTCAGAGAGCAATGGTTCATTGTTTTCCATGGCTAATATTCCACTGTGTACATGGACCACTTCTTCTTTATCCACTCACCTGTTGTTGGACATTTTGATTGCTTCACTGTCTTGGCTATTGTGAATAAGGCTGCACTGCAGCTTTTGCGGCCTGTGTCTTCTCGATTCTTGTCTTCTCAGGTGAGAGGTCCAATGGTGCGCCTGCTGGATTGAATGGTACCTCCATTTTTACTTTTAAACACAGCTCCTTTCTGTTCCCATCATTGGCTGTTACGCCTTTACGTCTCACCAGCAGGTAGAGGGTACACAGTTCTCTAAATCCCCTTCAGCATTTATTGTTTGTAGACTTTTTGCTGATGGTGAGTCGACTGGTGTAAGTTGAAACTTTTTGTAGATTAGATTGCATGGGTCTAACACTCCCTGAGGTGGAGCTTTTATCCATTTTCCTTGTTTTAAAGAAGAGCGTGAGTAAACCTAAACTCTTCATACTCTCTTCTTGAAACATTTGCCTCTTTTGAATTTTATTGTCCATTCCCTACTTCTGCACAATTTTTTAGCGCAGGTGTCCTTTACAGCCCTGAGTCCTTGTGAATGTTAAGTGACCATTAGCTGTGAGTTTAAAGCTGTTCTTGCAGGAAACGGCCACTAGGTGGCAGCATTTCCCCGTAAACAAATTTGGTTACTAGGGAAACAGAGAGCCTTAATGGAAGCGGTGTTCTAGGTTGTAAATTAGAATGGAATGTGCCAGGAAAAAGCCCTTTAAGTTTATGTCTCATTACTTCTTGTTCATATTTGTAATTTACTTTTTTATTTTTTATCCCAGCAAATATGATTACAATGGTTTGTTTGTTCTAGGTGTGCAAGATGTGGTTCTTTCACACATATACATGTATCTATTCTTCCTCCCATCCTTTTCCCATGTAGGTTATGACACAATGTTGAGTAGTCTTCTCCTCGTCTTCCGTACGTCTTTGGTGGTTATGTATTTCACGTGGTTTGTATATCTCTGTTAAACCCAATATGGTAATGTATCCAATCCTCATCCCTTTCTATGTGGTGAACCATAAGTTTTTTAATGATTCTGTGATTGCCTTTCTCTGTGGAAATATCTTCATTGGTATCAATTTTTAAGTAACTCTTAAAAGGGATATGATAGGATATGTGTCTTTTGCTTTCTCACTTACTACAGGTGGCGTGATTACGTCTAGACTCATCTATGGTGCTGCAAATGGCATTGTTTCATTTTTTCACTAGCGAATATTCCATCTGTACATGGAAGAGTTCTTCTTTGTCCACCCATCTGTTGGTGGACTTTTTGGTTACTTCCCTATCTTGGCTATTATAATACTGTGCAATGCAGATTTGCCTGCCTGTGTCTTTCCAATTCTCTCTTCTTAGATTATAGGTCGAGGAGTGGGCCTGCTGGATCATATGGTAGCTCAATGTTTACCTTTTTAAGGCACCTCCATTCTGTTCTCATTCGTGGCCCTTTCCAACTTACGTCCCACTTGAAGTTGAGTGTATGCATTTCTCCACAACACCTTCAGCATTTATTGTTTTGTAGTTTTCTTGCTGATGGTTATTCTGACAAGTGTGAGCTGATACCTCTCTGTGGTTGAATTCGAATGTGCCACATAATCCCTTGAAATTGAGCTTTAAGGCATGTCTTTTTTATTTTTCAAGCTGTGATTATCCCTTAGTTCTTCAAAGTGTTCTCTTTAAGTATGTGTCACATTTTGAAATGTTTTGTCCGTTACCTCCCTCAAGACATTTTGAGGGCAGGTTTCATTTACAGTTCTGCAGTACCGGTTCCTATGAAATGACCATTAGCACAGGCTTTAAAGCTGCTTTTGCAGGTAACTGCCAGAGGGTGGCAGCCTTTCTATGTCCCCCACCCTGGTATCTAGGGAAAAGCCCTTGCGGCCTGTGGGGTTTCTCGGGTATAAATTAGAGTGGAGTGTGCCCGGACAAACCCGGACAAGCTGATGTCTCCTTACTTTTGTTGGATTTTTAAATTTAATTTTTATTTTTTATTGGAGTAAATTTCCACTGTGTACGTGGACCACTTCTACTTTGTGCATTCCTCGGTTGATGGACATTTTCATTGCTTCCAAGTGTTGGCTATGGTAAATATTGTTGGAGTGCAGGATTGGCAGCCTGTGACTTTTTGATTCTCATTTTCTCAGGTGATAGACCCAGCAGTGGGTGTGATTGACTGACTGGTAGCACGGAGTTTCCCTTTTCAAAGCACCTTCTTTGTGTTTTCATTAGTGGCTCTTACCACGTCCCCCTTAGAATCGAGGGTACGCATTTCTCCACAATCGCTTCAGCATTTATTGTTTGCAGCATTTATGCTAATGGCCCTTCTGGCTGCTGTGAGCTGATAGGTTTTTGTAATTTGAGTTTGCATGTCTTTGAAAATTCGTAAAACTCATCATTTTTCTCTGCCGTTTTCTTTTCTGTTAAAAAAAGGAAACAAATGGGAGTACAATATAACTCTTGAAATTGTCTTCTTGGAGGTTTGCCCTCTTTTTAATTTTTTGGTCGATTTTCCACCCCAGAATTTATTTAGAGAGCAGGTGTCATTTACCGAACTGCAATTTGGTGAATGTTTAGTGACCTTTAGCAATGGGTTTAAAGCTGCTGTTCTGGGAAGTGGCCTCAAGCAGGCAGCATTTCTCCATTCCCCAATCTGGGTACTAGGGCAGCAGAGCCTTTCTGGAAGTCGTGTCCTAGGTTGTAAATTACATTGGCATGTGCATGGAGAAACCCCATAAGTTTATGTCTCATTAATTCTTCTTGGTTTTAAAAATTTTCTTAATTGGGGTAAAGCTTAGAATATTGTCTGCCCTAGGTGTACACAATCTGGTTCATTTGTACATTCTATATGTCTATTCAAGTACAGATCCTCTTCCCATGTAAAATGTTACTGAGGGTTCCGCAGACCTCCCTTGCTCTATGGTCGGTCTTTTTGAGATATGTATATAATATGTGTTTGTATACATATAGTAACACTAATCTTAATTTATCCATTCCCCCCACTTTTCCTTTTAGATGAGCACAGTTTGTTTTCTAAGTCTGTGAGTGTCTTTCTCTGTGGAAATATGTTCATTTGTGTCAGTTATTAGATAACGCCTGTAAGTCATATCATAGAATATAGGTCTTTTGCTTTCCGACTTACCTCATATTTCGTGATTATCTCCAGACTCATTTGTGGTGCCTCAGAGAGCAATGGTTCATTGTTTTCCATGGCTAATATTCCACTGTGTACATGGACCACTTCTTCTTTATCCACTCACCTGTTGTTGGACATTTTGATTGCTTCACTGTCTTGGCTATTGTGAATAAGGCTGCACTGCAGCTTTTGCGGCCTGTGTCTTCTCGATTCTTGTCTTCTCAGGTGAGAGGTCCAATGGTGCGCCTGCTGGATTGAATGGTACCTCCATTTTTACTTTTAAACACAGCTCCTTTCTGTTCCCATCATTGGCTGTTACGCCTTTACGTCTCACCAGCAGGTAGAGGGTACACAGTTCTCTAAATCCCCTTCAGCATTTATTGTTTGTAGACTTTTTGCTGATGGTGAGTCGACTGGTGTAAGTTGAAACTTTTTGTAGATTAGATTGCATGGGTCTAACACTCCCTGAGGTGGAGCTTTTATCCATTTTCCTTGTTTTAAAGAAGAGCGTGAGTAAACCTAAACTCTTCATACTCTCTTCTTGAAACATTTGCCTCTTTTGAATTTTATTGTCCATTCCCTACTTCTGCACAATTTTTTAGCGCAGGTGTCCTTTACAGCCCTGAGTCCTTGTGAATGTTAAGTGACCATTAGCTGTGAGTTTAAAGCTGTTCTTGCAGGAAACGGCCACTAGGTGGCAGCATTTCCCCGTAAACAAATTTGGTTACTAGGGAAACAGAGAGCCTTAATGGAAGCGGTGTTCTAGGTTGTAAATTAGAATGGAATGTGCCAGGAAAAAGCCCTTTAAGTTTATGTCTCATTACTTCTTGTTCATATTTGTAATTTACTTTTTTATTTTTTATCCCAGCAAATATGATTACAATGGTTTGTTTGTTCTAGGTGTGCAAGATGTGGTTCTTTCACACATATACATGTATCTATTCTTCCTCCCATCCTTTTCCCATGTAGGTTATGACACAATGTTGAGTAGTCTTCTCCTCGTCTTCCGTACGTCTTTGGTGGTTATGTATTTCACGTGGTTTGTATATCTCTGTTAAACCCAATATGGTAATGTATCCAATCCTCATCCCTTTCTATGTGGTGAACCATAAGTTTTTTAATGATTCTGTGATTGCCTTTCTCTGTGGAAATATCTTCATTGGTATCAATTTTTAAGTAACTCTTAAAAGGGATATGATAGGATATGTGTCGTTTGCTTTCTCACTTACTACAGGTGGCGTGATTACGTCTAGACTCATCTATGGTGCTGCAAATGGCATTGTTTCATTTTTTCACTAGCGAATATTCCATCTGTACATGGAAGAGTTCTTCTTTGTCCACCCATCTGTTGGTGGACTTTTTGGTTACTTCCCTATCTTGGCTATTATAATACTGTGCAATGCAGATTTGCCTGCCTGTGTCTTTCCAATTCTCTCTTCTTAGATTATAGGTCGAGGAGTGGGCCTGCTGGATCATATGGTAGCTCAATGTTTACCTTTTTAAGGCACCTCCATTCTGTTCTCATTCGTGGCCCTTTCCAACTTACGTCCCACTTGAAGTTGAGTGTATGCATTTCTCCACAACACCTTCAGCATTTATTGTTTTGTAGTTTTCTTGCTGATGGTTATTCTGACAAGTGTGAGCTGATACCTCTCTGTGGTTGAATTCGAATGTGCCACATAATCCCTTGAAATTGAGCTTTAAGGCATGTCTTTTTTATTTTTCAAGCTGTGATTATCCCTTAGTTCTTCAAAGTGTTCTCTTTAAGTATGTGTCACATTTTGAAATGTTTTGTCCGTTACCTCCCTCAAGACATTTTGAGGGCAGGTTTCATTTACAGTTCTGCAGTACTTGTTCCTATGAAATGACCATTAGCACAGGCTTTAAAGCTGCTTTTGCAGGTAACTGCCAGAGGGTGGCAGCCTTTCTATGTCCCCCACCCTGGTATCTAGGGAAAAGCCCTTGCGGCCTGTGGGGTTTCTCGGGTATAAATTAGAGTGGAGTGTGCCCGGACAAACCCAGACAAGCTGATGTCTCCTTACTTTTGTTGGATTTTTAAATTTAATTTTTATTTTTTATTGGAGTAAATTTCCACTGTGTACGTGGACCACTTCTACTTTGTGCATTCCTCGGTTGATGGACATTTTCATTGCTTCCAAGTGTTGGCTATGGTAAATATTGTTGGAGTGCAGGATTGGCAGCCTGTGACTTTTTGATTCTCATTTTCTCAGGTGATAGACCCAGCAGTGGGTGTGATTGACTGACTGGTAGCACGGAGTTTCCCTTTTCAAAGCACCTTCTTTGTGTTTTCATTAGTGGCTCTTACCACGTCCCCCTTAGAATCGAGGGTACGCATTTCTCCACAATCGCTTCAGCATTTATTGTTTGCAGCATTTATGCTAATGGCCCTTCTGGCTGCTGTGAGCTGATAGGTTTTTGTAATTTGAGTTTGCATGTCTTTGAAAATTCGTAAAACTCATCATTTTTCTCTGCCGTTTTCTTTTCTGTTAAAAAAAGGAAACAAATGGGAGTACAATATAACTCTTGAAATTGTCTTCTTGGAGGTTTGCCCTCTTTTTAATTTTTTGGTCGATTTTCCACCCCAGAATTTATTTAGAGAGCAGGTGTCATTTACCGAACTGCAATTTGGTGAATGTTTAGTGACCTTTAGCAATGGGTTTAAAGCTGCTGTTCTGGGAAGTGGCCTCAAGCAGGCAGCATTTCTCCATTCCCCAATCTGGGTACTAGGGCAGCAGAGCCTTTCTGGAAGTCGTGTCCTAGGTTGTAAATTACATTGGCATGTGCATGGAGAAACCCCATAAGTTTATGTCTCATTAATTCTTCTTGGTTTTAAAAATTTTCTTAATTGGGGTAAAGCTTAGAATATTGTCTGCCCTAGGTGTACACAATCTGGTTCATTTGTACATTCTATATGTCTATTCAAGTACAGATCCTCTTCCCATGTAAAATGTTACTGAGGGTTCCGCAGACCTCCCTTGCTCTATGGTCGGTCTTTTTGAGATATGTATATAATATGTGTTTGTATACATATAGTAACACTAATCTTAATTTATCCATTCCCCCCACTTTTCCTTTTAGATGAGCACAGTTTGTTTTCTAAGTCTGTGAGTGTCTTTCTCTGTGGAAATATGTTCATTTGTGTCAGTTATTAGATAACGCCTGTAAGTCATATCATAGAATATAGGTCTTTTGCTTTCCGACTTACCTCATATTTCGTGATTATCTCCAGACTCATTTGTGGTGCCTCAGAGAGCAATGGTTCATTGTTTTCCATGGCTAATATTCCACTGTGTACATGGACCACTTCTTCTTTATCCACTCACCTGTTGTTGGACATTTTGATTGCTTCACTGTCTTGGCTATTGTGAATAAGGCTGCACTGCAGCTTTTGCGGCCTGTGTCTTCTCGATTCTTGTCTTCTCAGGTGAGAGGTCCAATGGTGCGCCTGCTGGATTGAATGGTACCTCCATTTTTACTTTTAAACACAGCTCCTTTCTGTTCCCATCATTGGCTGTTACGCCTTTACGTCTCACCAGCAGGTAGAGGGTACACAGTTCTCTAAATCCCCTTCAGCATTTATTGTTTGTAGACTTTTTGCTGATGGTGAGTCGACTGGTGTAAGTTGAAACTTTTTGTAGATTAGATTGCATGGGTCTAACACTCCCTGAGGTGGAGCTTTTATCCATTTTCCTTGTTTTAAAGAAGAGCGTGAGTAAACCTAAACTCTTCATACTCTCTTCTTGAAACATTTGCCTCTTTTGAATTTTATTGTCCATTCCCTACTTCTGCACAATTTTTTAGCGCAGGTGTCCTTTACAGCCCTGAGTCCTTGTGAATGTTAAGTGACCATTAGCTGTGAGTTTAAAGCTGTTCTTGCAGGAAACGGCCACTAGGTGGCAGCATTTCCCCGTAAACAAATTTGGTTACTAGGGAAACAGAGAGCCTTAATGGAAGCGGTGTTCTAGGTTGTAAATTAGAATGGAATGTGCCAGGAAAAAGCCCTTTAAGTTTATGTCTCATTACTTCTTGTTCATATTTGTAATTTACTTTTTTATTTTTTATCCCAGCAAATATGATTACAATGGTTTGTTTGTTCTAGGTGTGCAAGATGTGGTTCTTTCACACATATACATGTATCTATTCTTCCTCCCATCCTTTTCCCATGTAGGTTATGACACAATGTTGAGTAGTCTTCTCCTCGTCTTCCGTACGTCTTTGGTGGTTATGTATTTCACGTGGTTTGTATATCTCTGTTAAACCCAATATGGTAATGTATCCAATCCTCATCCCTTTCTATGTGGTGAACCATAAGTTTTTTAATGATTCTGTGATTGCCTTTCTCTGTGGAAATATCTTCATTGGTATCAATTTTTAAGTAACTCTTAAAAGGGATATGATAGGATATGTGTCGTTTGCTTTCTCACTTACTACAGGTGGCGTGATTACGTCTAGACTCATCTATGGTGCTGCAAATGGCATTGTTTCATTTTTTCACTAGCGAATATTCCATCTGTACATGGAAGAGTTCTTCTTTGTCCACCCATCTGTTGGTGGACTTTTTGGTTACTTCCCTATCTTGGCTATTATAATACTGTGCAATGCAGATTTGCCTGCCTGTGTCTTTCCAATTCTCTCTTCTTAGATTATAGGTCGAGGAGTGGGCCTGCTGGATCATATGGTAGCTCAATGTTTACCTTTTTAAGGCACCTCCATTCTGTTCTCATTCGTGGCCCTTTCCAACTTACGTCCCACTTGAAGTTGAGTGTATGCATTTCTCCACAACACCTTCAGCATTTATTGTTTTGTAGTTTTCTTGCTGATGGTTATTCTGACAAGTGTGAGCTGATACCTCTCTGTGGTTGAATTCGAATGTGCCACATAATCCCTTGAAATTGAGCTTTAAGGCATGTCTTTTTTATTTTTCAAGCTGTGATTATCCCTTAGTTCTTCAAAGTGTTCTCTTTAAGTATGTGTCACATTTTGAAATGTTTTGTCCGTTACCTCCCTCAAGACATTTTGAGGGCAGGTTTCATTTACAGTTCTGCAGTACCGGTTCCTATGAAATGACCATTAGCACAGGCTTTAAAGCTGCTTTTGCAGGTAACTGCCAGAGGGTGGCAGCCTTTCTATGTCCCCCACCCTGGTATCTAGGGAAAAGCCCTTGCGGCCTGTGGGGTTTCTCGGGTATAAATTAGAGTGGAGTGTGCCCGGACAAACCCGGACAAGCTGATGTCTCCTTACTTTTGTTGGATTTTTAAATTTAATTTTTATTTTTTATTGGAGTAAATTTCCACTGTGTACGTGGACCACTTCTACTTTGTGCATTCCTCGGTTGATGGACATTTTCATTGCTTCCAAGTGTTGGCTATGGTAAATATTGTTGGAGTGCAGGATTGGCAGCCTGTGACTTTTTGATTCTCATTTTCTCAGGTGATAGACCCAGCAGTGGGTGTGATTGACTGACTGGTAGCACGGAGTTTCCCTTTTCAAAGCACCTTCTTTGTGTTTTCATTAGTGGCTCTTACCACGTCCCCCTTAGAATCGAGGGTACGCATTTCTCCACAATCGCTTCAGCATTTATTGTTTGCAGCATTTATGCTAATGGCCCTTCTGGCTGCTGTGAGCTGATAGGTTTTTGTAATTTGAGTTTGCATGTCTTTGAAAATTCGTAAAACTCATCATTTTTCTCTGCCGTTTTCTTTTCTGTTAAAAAAAGGAAACAAATGGGAGTACAATATAACTCTTGAAATTGTCTTCTTGGAGGTTTGCCCTCTTTTTAATTTTTTGGTCGATTTTCCACCCCAGAATTTATTTAGAGAGCAGGTGTCATTTACCGAACTGCAATTTGGTGAATGTTTAGTGACCTTTAGCAATGGGTTTAAAGCTGCTGTTCTGGGAAGTGGCCTCAAGCAGGCAGCATTTCTCCATTCCCCAATCTGGGTACTAGGGCAGCAGAGCCTTTCTGGAAGTCGTGTCCTAGGTTGTAAATTACATTGGCATGTGCATGGAGAAACCCCATAAGTTTATGTCTCATTAATTCTTCTTGGTTTTAAAAATTTTCTTAATTGGGGTAAAGCTTAGAATATTGTCTGCCCTAGGTGTACACAATCTGGTTCATTTGTACATTCTATATGTCTATTCAAGTACAGATCCTCTTCCCATGTAAAATGTTACTGAGGGTTCCGCAGACCTCCCTTGCTCTATGGTCGGTCTTTTTGAGATATGTATATAATATGTGTTTGTATACATATAGTAACACTAATCTTAATTTATCCATTCCCCCCACTTTTCCTTTTAGATGAGCACAGTTTGTTTTCTAAGTCTGTGAGTGTCTTTCTCTGTGGAAATATGTTCATTTGTGTCAGTTATTAGATAACGCCTGTAAGTCATATCATAGAATATAGGTCTTTTGCTTTCCGACTTACCTCATATTTCGTGATTATCTCCAGACTCATTTGTGGTGCCTCAGAGAGCAATGGTTCATTGTTTTCCATGGCTAATATTCCACTGTGTACATGGACCACTTCTTCTTTATCCACTCACCTGTTGTTGGACATTTTGATTGCTTCACTGTCTTGGCTATTGTGAATAAGGCTGCACTGCAGCTTTTGCGGCCTGTGTCTTCTCGATTCTTGTCTTCTCAGGTGAGAGGTCCAATGGTGCGCCTGCTGGATTGAATGGTACCTCCATTTTTACTTTTAAACACAGCTCCTTTCTGTTCCCATCATTGGCTGTTACGCCTTTACGTCTCACCAGCAGGTAGAGGGTACACAGTTCTCTAAATCCCCTTCAGCATTTATTGTTTGTAGACTTTTTGCTGATGGTGAGTCGACTGGTGTAAGTTGAAACTTTTTGTAGATTAGATTGCATGGGTCTAACACTCCCTGAGGTGGAGCTTTTATCCATTTTCCTTGTTTTAAAGAAGAGCGTGAGTAAACCTAAACTCTTCATACTCTCTTCTTGAAACATTTGCCTCTTTTGAATTTTATTGTCCATTCCCTACTTCTGCACAATTTTTTAGCACAGGTGTCCTTTACAGCCCTGAGTCCTTGTGAATGTTAAGTGACCATTAGCTGTGAGTTTAAAGCTGTTCTTGCAGGAAACGGCCACTAGGTGGCAGCATTTCCCCGTAAACAAATTTGGTTACTAGGGAAACAGAGAGCCTTAATGGAAGCGGTGTTCTAGGTTGTAAATTAGAATGGAATGTGCCAGGAAAAAGCCCTTTAAGTTTATGTCTCATTACTTCTTGTTCATATTTGTAATTTACTTTTTTATTTTTTATCCCAGCAAATATGATTACAATGGTTTGTTTGTTCTAGGTGTGCAAGATGTGGTTCTTTCACACATATACATGTATCTATTCTTCCTCCCATCCTTTTCCCATGTAGGTTATGACACAATGTTGAGTAGTCTTCTCCTCGTCTTCCGTACGTCTTTGGTGGTTATGTATTTCACGTGGTTTGTATATCTCTGTTAAACCCAATATGGTAATGTATCCAATCCTCATCCCTTTCTATGTGGTGAACCATAAGTTTTTTAATGATTCTGTGATTGCCTTTCTCTGTGGAAATATCTTCATTGGTATCAATTTTTAAGTAACTCTTAAAAGGGATATGATAGGATATGTGTCTTTTGCTTTCTCACTTACTACAGGTGGCGTGATTACGTCTAGACTCATCTATGGTGCTGCAAATGGCATTGTTTCATTTTTTCACTAGCGAATATTCCATCTGTACATGGAAGAGTTCTTCTTTGTCCACCCATCTGTTGGTGGACTTTTTGGTTACTTCCCTATCTTGGCTATTATAATACTGTGCAATGCAGATTTGCCTGCCTGTGTCTTTCCAATTCTCTCTTCTTAGATTATAGGTCGAGGAGTGGGCCTGCTGGATCATATGGTAGCTCAATGTTTACCTTTTTAAGGCACCTCCATTCTGTTCTCATTCGTGGCCCTTTCCAACTTACGTCCCACTTGAAGTTGAGTGTATGCATTTCTCCACAACACCTTCAGCATTTATTGTTTTGTAGTTTTCTTGCTGATGGTTATTCTGACAAGTGTGAGCTGATACCTCTCTGTGGTTGAATTCGAATGTGCCACATAATCCCTTGAAATTGAGCTTTAAGGCATGTCTTTTTTATTTTTCAAGCTGTGATTATCCCTTAGTTCTTCAAAGTGTTCTCTTTAAGTATGTGTCACATTTTGAAATGTTTTGTCCGTTACCTCCCTCAAGACATTTTGAGGGCAGGTTTCATTTACAGTTCTGCAGTACCGGTTCCTATGAAATGACCATTAGCACAGGCTTTAAAGCTGCTTTTGCAGGTAACTGCCAGAGGGTGGCAGCCTTTCTATGTCCCCCACCCTGGTATCTAGGGAAAAGCCCTTGCGGCCTGTGGGGTTTCTCGGGTATAAATTAGAGTGGAGTGTGCCCGGACAAACCCGGACAAGCTGATGTCTCCTTACTTTTGTTGGATTTTTAAATTTAATTTTTATTTTTTATTGGAGTAAATTTCCACTGTGTACGTGGACCACTTCTACTTTGTGCATTCCTCGGTTGATGGACATTTTCATTGCTTCCAAGTGTTGGCTATGGTAAATATTGTTGGAGTGCAGGATTGGCAGCCTGTGACTTTTTGATTCTCATTTTCTCAGGTGATAGACCCAGCAGTGGGTGTGATTGACTGACTGGTAGCACGGAGTTTCCCTTTTCAAAGCACCTTCTTTGTGTTTTCATTAGTGGCTCTTACCACGTCCCCCTTAGAATCGAGGGTACGCATTTCTCCACAATCGCTTCAGCATTTATTGTTTGCAGCATTTATGCTAATGGCCCTTCTGGCTGCTGTGAGCTGATAGGTTTTTGTAATTTGAGTTTGCATGTCTTTGAAAATTCGTAAAACTCATCATTTTTCTCTGCCGTTTTCTTTTCTGTTAAAAAAAGGAAACAATTGGGAGTACAATATAACTCTTGAAATTGTCTTCTTGGAGGTTTGCCCTCTTTTTAATTTTTTGGTCGATTTTCCACCCCAGAATTTATTTAGAGAGCAGGTGTCATTTACCGAACTGCAATTTGGTGAATGTTTAGTGACCTTTAGCAATGGGTTTAAAGCTGCTGTTCTGGGAAGTGGCCTCAAGCAGGCAGCATTTCTCCATTCCCCAATCTGGGTACTAGGGCAGCAGAGCCTTTCTGGAAGTCGTGTCCTAGGTTGTAAATTACATTGGCATGTGCATGGAGAAACCCCATAAGTTTATGTCTCATTAATTCTTCTTGGTTTTAAAATTTTTCTTAATTGGGGTAAAGCTTAGAATATTGTCTGCCCTAGGTGTACACAATCTGGTTCATTTGTACATTATATATGTCTATTCAAGTACAGATCCTCTTCCCATGTAAAATGTTACTGAGGGTTCCGCAGACCTCCCTTGTTCTATGGTCGGTCTTTTTGAGATATGTATATAATATGTGTTTGTATACATATAGTAACACTAATCTTAATTTATCCATTCCCCCCACTTTTCCTTTTAGATGAGCACAGTTTGTTTTCTAAGTCTGTGAGTGTCTTTCTCTGTGGAAATATGTTCATTTGTGTCAGTTATTAGATAACGCCTGTAAGTCATATCATAGAATATAGGTCTTTTGCTTTCCGACTTACCTCATATTTCGTGATTATCTCCAGACTCATTTGTGGTGCCTCAGAGATCAATGGTTCATTGTTTTCCATGGCTAATATTCCACTGTGTACATGGACCACTTCTTCTTTATCCACTCACCTGTTGTTGGACATTTTGATTGCTTCACTGTCTTGGCTATTGTGAATAAGGCTGCACTGCAGCTTTTGCGGCCTGTGTCTTCTCGATTCTTGTCTTCTCAGGTGAGAGGTCCAATGGTGCGCCTGCTGGATTGAATGGTACCTCCATTTTTACTTTTAAACACAGCTCCTTTCTGTTCCCATCATTGGCTGTTACGCCTTTACGTCTCACCAGCAGGTAGAGGGTACACAGTTCTCTAAATCCCCTTCAGCATTTATTGTTTGTAGACTTTTTGCTGATGGTGAGTCGACTGGTGTAAGTTGAAACTTTTTGTAGATTAGATTGCATGGGTCTAACACTCCCTGAGGTGGAGCTTTTATCCATTTTCCTTGTTTTAAAGAAGAGCGTGAGTAAACCTAAACTCTTCATACTCTCTTCTTGAAACATTTGCCTCTTTTGAATTTTATTGTCCATTCCCTACTTCTGCACAATTTTTTAGCGCAGGTGTCCTTTACAGCCCTGAGTCCTTGTGAATGTTAAGTGACCATTAGCTGTGAGTTTAAAGCTGTTCTTGCAGGAAACGGCCACTAGGTGGCAGCATTTCCCCGTAAACAAATTTGGTTACTAGGGAAACAGAGAGCCTTAATGGAAGCGGTGTTCTAGGTTGTAAATTAGAATGGAATGTGCCAGGAAAAAGCCCTTTAAGTTTATGTCTCATTACTTCTTGTTCATATTTGTAATTTACTTTTTTATTTTTTATCCCAGCAAATATGATTACAATGGTTTGTTTGTTCTAGGTGTGCAAGATGTGGTTCTTTCACACATATACATGTATCTATTCTTCCTCCCATCCTTTTCCCATGTAGGTTATGACACAATGTTGAGTAGTCTTCTCCTCGTCTTCCGTACGTCTTTGGTGGTTATGTATTTCACGTGGTTTGTATATCTCTGTTAAACCCAATATGGTAATGTATCCAATCCTCATCCCTTTCTATGTGGTGAACCATAAGTTTTTTAATGATTCTGTGATTGCCTTTCTCTGTGGAAATATCTTCATTGGTATCAATTTTTAAGTAACTCTTAAAAGGGATATGATAGGATATGTGTCGTTTGCTTTCTCACTTACTACAGGTGGCGTGATTACGTCTAGACTCATCTATGGTGCTGCAAATGGCATTGTTTCATTTTTTCACTAGCGAATATTCCATCTGTACATGGAAGAGTTCTTCTTTGTCCACCCATCTGTTGGTGGACTTTTTGGTTACTTCCCTATCTTGGCTATTATAATACTGTGCAATGCAGATTTGCCTGCCTGTGTCTTTCCAATTCTCTCTTCTTAGATTATAGGTCGAGGAGTGGGCCTGCTGGATCATATGGTAGCTCAATGTTTACCTTTTTAAGGCACCTCCATTCTGTTCTCATTCGTGGCCCTTTCCAACTTACGTCCCACTTGAAGTTGAGTGTATGCATTTCTCCACAACACCTTCAGCATTTATTGTTTTGTAGTTTTCTTGCTGATGGTTATTCTGACAAGTGTGAGCTGATACCTCTCTGTGGTTGAATTCGAATGTGCCACATAATCCCTTGAAATTGAGCTTTAAGGCATGTCTTTTTTATTTTTCAAGCTGTGATTATCCCTTAGTTCTTCAAAGTGTTCTCTTTAAGTATGTGTCACATTTTGAAATGTTTTGTCCGTTACCTCCCTCAAGACATTTTGAGGGCAGGTTTCATTTACAGTTCTGCAGTACCGGTTCCTATGAAATGACCATTAGCACAGGCTTTAAAGCTGCTTTTGCAGGTAACTGCCAGAGGGTGGCAGCCTTTCTATGTCCCCCACCCTGGTATCTAGGGAAAAGCCCTTGCGGCCTGTGGGGTTTCTCGGGTATAAATTAGAGTGGAGTGTGCCCGGACAAACCCGGACAAGCTGATGTCTCCTTACTTTTGTTGGATTTTTAAATTTAATTTTTATTTTTTATTGGAGTAAATTTCCACTGTGTACGTGGACCACTTCTACTTTGTGCATTCCTCGGTTGATGGACATTTTCATTGCTTCCAAGTGTTGGCTATGGTAAATATTGTTGGAGTGCAGGATTGGCAGCCTGTGACTTTTTGATTCTCATTTTCTCAGGTGATAGACCCAGCAGTGGGTGTGATTGACTGACTGGTAGCACGGAGTTTCCCTTTTCAAAGCACCTTCTTTGTGTTTTCATTAGTGGCTCTTACCACGTCCCCCTTAGAATCGAGGGTACGCATTTCTCCACAATCGCTTCAGCATTTATTGTTTGCAGCATTTATGCTAATGGCCCTTCTGGCTGCTGTGAGCTGATAGGTTTTTGTAATTTGAGTTTGCATGTCTTTGAAAATTCGTAAAACTCATCATTTTTCTCTGCCGTTTTCTTTTCTGTTAAAAAAAGGAAACAAATGGGAGTACAATATAACTCTTGAAATTGTCTTCTTGGAGGTTTGCCCTCTTTTTAATTTTTTGGTCGATTTTCCACCCCAGAATTTATTTAGAGAGCAGGTGTCATTTACCGAACTGCAATTTGGTGAATGTTTAGTGACCTTTAGCAATGGGTTTAAAGCTGCTGTTCTGGGAAGTGGCCTCAAGCAGGCAGCATTTCTCCATTCCCCAATCTGGGTACTAGGGCAGCAGAGCCTTTCTGGAAGTCGTGTCCTAGGTTGTAAATTACATTGGCATGTGCATGGAGAAACCCCATAAGTTTATGTCTCATTAATTCTTCTTGGTTTTAAAAATTTTCTTAATTGGGGTAAAGCTTAGAATATTGTCTGCCCTAGGTGTACACAATCTGGTTCATTTGTACATTCTATATGTCTATTCAAGTACAGATCCTCTTCCCATGTAAAATGTTACTGAGGGTTCCGCAGACCTCCCTTGCTCTATGGTCGGTCTTTTTGAGATATGTATATAATATGTGTTTGTATACATATAGTAACACTAATCTTAATTTATCCATTCCCCCCACTTTTCCTTTTAGATGAGCACAGTTTGTTTTCTAAGTCTGTGAGTGTCTTTCTCTGTGGAAATATGTTCATTTGTGTCAGTTATTAGATAACGCCTGTAAGTCATATCATAGAATATAGGTCTTTTGCTTTCCGACTTACCTCATATTTCGTGATTATCTCCAGACTCATTTGTGGTGCCTCAGAGAGCAATGGTTCATTGTTTTCCATGGCTAATATTCCACTGTGTACATGGACCACTTCTTCTTTATCCACTCACCTGTTGTTGGACATTTTGATTGCTTCACTGTCTTGGCTATTGTGAATAAGGCTGCACTGCAGCTTTTGCGGCCTGTGTCTTCTCGATTCTTGTCTTCTCAGGTGAGAGGTCCAATGGTGCGCCTGCTGGATTGAATGGTACCTCCATTTTTACTTTTAAACACAGCTCCTTTCTGTTCCCATCATTGGCTGTTACGCCTTTACGTCTCACCAGCAGGTAGAGGGTACACAGTTCTCTAAATCCCCTTCAGCATTTATTGTTTGTAGACTTTTTGCTGATGGTGAGTCGACTGGTGTAAGTTGAAACTTTTTGTAGATTAGATTGCATGGGTCTAACACTCCCTGAGGTGGAGCTTTTATCCATTTTCCTTGTTTTAAAGAAGAGCGTGAGTAAACCTAAACTCTTCATACTCTCTTCTTGAAACATTTGCCTCTTTTGAATTTTATTGTCCATTCCCTACTTCTGCACAATTTTTTAGCGCAGGTGTCCTTTACAGCCCTGAGTCCTTGTGAATGTTAAGTGACCATTAGCTGTGAGTTTAAAGCTGTTCTTGCAGGAAACGGCCACTAGGTGGCAGCATTTCCCCGTAAACAAATTTGGTTACTAGGGAAACAGAGAGCCTTAATGGAAGCGGTGTTCTAGGTTGTAAATTAGAATGGAATGTGCCAGGAAAAAGCCCTTTAAGTTTATGTCTCATTACTTCTTGTTCATATTTGTAATTTACTTTTTTATTTTTTATCCCAGCAAATATGATTACAATGGTTTGTTTGTTCTAGGTGTGCAAGATGTGGTTCTTTCACACATATACATGTATCTATTCTTCCTCCCATCCTTTTCCCATGTAGGTTATGACACAATGTTGAGTAGTCTTCTCCTCGTCTTCCGTACGTCTTTGGTGGTTATGTATTTCACGTGGTTTGTATATCTCTGTTAAACCCAATATGGTAATGTATCCAATCCTCATCCCTTTCTATGTGGTGAACCATAAGTTTTTTAATGATTCTGTGATTGCCTTTCTCTGTGGAAATATCTTCATTGGTATCAATTTTTAAGTAACTCTTAAAAGGGATATGATAGGATATGTGTCTTTTGCTTTCTCACTTACTACAGGTGGCGTGATTACGTCTAGACTCATCTATGGTGCTGCAAATGGCATTGTTTCATTTTTTCACTAGCGAATATTCCATCTGTACATGGAAGAGTTCTTCTTTGTCCACCCATCTGTTGGTGGACTTTTTGGTTACTTCCCTATCTTGGCTATTATAATACTGTGCAATGCAGATTTGCCTGCCTGTGTCTTTCCAATTCTCTCTTCTTAGATTATAGGTCGAGGAGTGGGCCTGCTGGATCATATGGTAGCTCAATGTTTACCTTTTTAAGGCACCTCCATTCTGTTCTCATTCGTGGCCCTTTCCAACTTACGTCCCACTTGAAGTTGAGTGTATGCATTTCTCCACAACACCTTCAGCATTTATTGTTTTGTAGTTTTCTTGCTGATGGTTATTCTGACAAGTGTGAGCTGATACCTCTCTGTGGTTGAATTCGAATGTGCCACATAATCCCTTGAAATTGAGCTTTAAGGCATGTCTTTTTTATTTTTCAAGCTGTGATTATCCCTTAGTTCTTCAAAGTGTTCTCTTTAAGTATGTGTCACATTTTGAAATGTTTTGTCCGTTACCTCCCTCAAGACATTTTGAGGGCAGGTTTCATTTACAGTTCTGCAGTACCGGTTCCTATGAAATGACCATTAGCACAGGCTTTAAAGCTGCTTTTGCAGGTAACTGCCAGAGGGTGGCAGCCTTTCTATGTCCCCCACCCTGGTATCTAGGGAAAAGCCCTTGCGGCCTGTGGGGTTTCTCGGGTATAAATTAGAGTGGAGTGTGCCCGGACAAACCCGGACAAGCTGATGTCTCCTTACTTTTGTTGGATTTTTAAATTTAATTTTTATTTTTTATTGGAGTAAATTTCCACTGTGTACGTGGACCACTTCTACTTTGTGCATTCCTCGGTTGATGGACATTTTCATTGCTTCCAAGTGTTGGCTATGGTAAATATTGTTGGAGTGCAGGATTGGCAGCCTGTGACTTTTTGATTCTCATTTTCTCAGGTGATAGACCCAGCAGTGGGTGTGATTGACTGACTGGTAGCACGGAGTTTCCCTTTTCAAAGCACCTTCTTTGTGTTTTCATTAGTGGCTCTTACCACGTCCCCCTTAGAATCGAGGGTACGCATTTCTCCACAATCGCTTCAGCATTTATTGTTTGCAGCATTTATGCTAATGGCCCTTCTGGCTGCTGTGAGCTGATAGGTTTTTGTAATTTGAGTTTGCATGTCTTTGAAAATTCGTAAAACTCATCATTTTTCTCTGCCGTTTTCTTTTCTGTTAAAAAAAGGAAACAATTGGGAGTACAATATAACTCTTGAAATTGTCTTCTTGGAGGTTTGCCCTCTTTTTAATTTTTTGGTCGATTTTCCACCCCAGAATTTATTTAGAGAGCAGGTGTCATTTACCGAACTGCAATTTGGTGAATGTTTAGTGACCTTTAGCAATGGGTTTAAAGCTGCTGTTCTGGGAAGTGGCCTCAAGCAGGCAGCATTTCTCCATTCCCCAATCTGGGTACTAGGGCAGCAGAGCCTTTCTGGAAGTCGTGTCCTAGGTTGTAAATTACATTGGCATGTGCATGGAGAAACCCCATAAGTTTATGTCTCATTAATTCTTCTTGGTTTTAAAATTTTTCTTAATTGGGGTAAAGCTTAGAATATTGTCTGCCCTAGGTGTACACAATCTGGTTCATTTGTACATTATATATGTCTATTCAAGTACAGATCCTCTTCCCATGTAAAATGTTACTGAGGGTTCCGCAGACCTCCCTTGTTCTATGGTCGGTCTTTTTGAGATATGTATATAATATGTGTTTGTATACATATAGTAACACTAATCTTAATTTATCCATTCCCCCCACTTTTCCTTTTAGATGAGCACAGTTTGTTTTCTAAGTCTGTGAGTGTCTTTCTCTGTGGAAATATGTTCATTTGTGTCAGTTATTAGATAACGCCTGTAAGTCATATCATAGAATATAGGTCTTTTGCTTTCCGACTTACCTCATATTTCGTGATTATCTCCAGACTCATTTGTGGTGCCTCAGAGAGCAATGGTTCATTGTTTTCCATGGCTAATATTCCACTGTGTACATGGACCACTTCTTCTTTATCCACTCACCTGTTGTTGGACATTTTGATTGCTTCACTGTCTTGGCTATTGTGAATAAGGCTGCACTGCAGCTTTTGCGGCCTGTGTCTTCTCGATTCTTGTCTTCTCAGGTGAGAGGTCCAATGGTGCGCCTGCTGGATTGAATGGTACCTCCATTTTTACTTTTAAACACAGCTCCTTTCTGTTCCCATCATTGGCTGTTACGCCTTTACGTCTCACCAGCAGGTAGAGGGTACACAGTTCTCTAAATCCCCTTCAGCATTTATTGTTTGTAGACTTTTTGCTGATGGTGAGTCGACTGGTGTAAGTTGAAACTTTTTGTAGATTAGATTGCATGGGTCTAACACTCCCTGAGGTGGAGCTTTTATCCATTTTCCTTGTTTTAAAGAAGAGCGTGAGTAAACCTAAACTCTTCATACTCTCTTCTTGAAACATTTGCCTCTTTTGAATTTTATTGTCCATTCCCTACTTCTGCACAATTTTTTAGCGCAGGTGTCCTTTACAGCCCTGAGTCCTTGTGAATGTTAAGTGACCATTAGCTGTGAGTTTAAAGCTGTTCTTGCAGGAAACGGCCACTAGGTGGCAGCATTTCCCCGTAAACAAATTTGGTTACTAGGGAAACAGAGAGCCTTAATGGAAGCGGTGTTCTAGGTTGTAAATTAGAATGGAATGTGCCAGGAAAAAGCCCTTTAAGTTTATGTCTCATTACTTCTTGTTCATATTTGTAATTTACTTTTTTATTTTTTATCCCAGCAAATATGATTACAATGGTTTGTTTGTTCTAGGTGTGCAAGATGTGGTTCTTTCACACATATACATGTATCTATTCTTCCTCCCATCCTTTTCCCATGTAGGTTATGACACAATGTTGAGTAGTCTTCTCCTCGTCTTCCGTACGTCTTTGGTGGTTATGTATTTCACGTGGTTTGTATATCTCTGTTAAACCCAATATGGTAATGTATCCAATCCTCATCCCTTTCTATGTGGTGAACCATAAGTTTTTTAATGATTCTGTGATTGCCTTTCTCTGTGGAAATATCTTCATTGGTATCAATTTTTAAGTAACTCTTAAAAGGGATATGATAGGATATGTGTCGTTTGCTTTCTCACTTACTACAGGTGGCGTGATTACGTCTAGACTCATCTATGGTGCTGCAAATGGCATTGTTTCATTTTTTCACTAGCGAATATTCCATCTGTACATGGAAGAGTTCTTCTTTGTCCACCCATCTGTTGGTGGACTTTTTGGTTACTTCCCTATCTTGGCTATTATAATACTGTGCAATGCAGATTTGCCTGCCTGTGTCTTTCCAATTCTCTCTTCTTAGATTATAGGTCGAGGAGTGGGCCTGCTGGATCATATGGTAGCTCAATGTTTACCTTTTTAAGGCACCTCCATTCTGTTCTCATTCGTGGCCCTTTCCAACTTACGTCCCACTTGAAGTTGAGTGTATGCATTTCTCCACAACACCTTCAGCATTTATTGTTTTGTAGTTTTCTTGCTGATGGTTATTCTGACAAGTGTGAGCTGATACCTCTCTGTGGTTGAATTCGAATGTGCCACATAATCCCTTGAAATTGAGCTTTAAGGCATGTCTTTTTTATTTTTCAAGCTGTGATTATCCCTTAGTTCTTCAAAGTGTTCTCTTTAAGTATGTGTCACATTTTGAAATGTTTTGTCCGTTACCTCCCTCAAGACATTTTGAGGGCAGGTTTCATTTACAGTTCTGCAGTACCGGTTCCTATGAAATGACCATTAGCACAGGCTTTAAAGCTGCTTTTGCAGGTAACTGCCAGAGGGTGGCAGCCTTTCTATGTCCCCCACCCTGGTATCTAGGGAAAAGCCCTTGCGGCCTGTGGGGTTTCTCGGGTATAAATTAGAGTGGAGTGTGCCCGGACAAACCCGGACAAGCTGATGTCTCCTTACTTTTGTTGGATTTTTAAATTTAATTTTTATTTTTTATTGGAGTAAATTTCCACTGTGTACGTGGACCACTTCTACTTTGTGCATTCCTCGGTTGATGGACATTTTCATTGCTTCCAAGTGTTGGCTATGGTAAATATTGTTGGAGTGCAGGATTGGCAGCCTGTGACTTTTTGATTCTCATTTTCTCAGGTGATAGACCCAGCAGTGGGTGTGATTGACTGACTGGTAGCACGGAGTTTCCCTTTTCAAAGCACCTTCTTTGTGTTTTCATTAGTGGCTCTTACCACGTCCCCCTTAGAATCGAGGGTACGCATTTCTCCACAATCGCTTCAGCATTTATTGTTTGCAGCATTTATGCTAATGGCCCTTCTGGCTGCTGTGAGCTGATAGGTTTTTGTAATTTGAGTTTGCATGTCTTTGAAAATTCGTAAAACTCATCATTTTTCTCTGCCGTTTTCTTTTCTGTTAAAAAAAGGAAACAAATGGGAGTACAATATAACTCTTGAAATTGTCTTCTTGGAGGTTTGCCCTCTTTTTAATTTTTTGGTCGATTTTCCACCCCAGAATTTATTTAGAGAGCAGGTGTCATTTACCGAACTGCAATTTGGTGAATGTTTAGTGACCTTTAGCAATGGGTTTAAAGCTGCTGTTCTGGGAAGTGGCCTCAAGCAGGCAGCATTTCTCCATTCCCCAATCTGGGTACTAGGGCAGCAGAGCCTTTCTGGAAGTCGTGTCCTAGGTTGTAAATTACATTGGCATGTGCATGGAGAAACCCCATAAGTTTATGTCTCATTAATTCTTCTTGGTTTTAAAAATTTTCTTAATTGGGGTAAAGCTTAGAATATTGTCTGCCCTAGGTGTACACAATCTGGTTCATTTGTACATTCTATATGTCTATTCAAGTACAGATCCTCTTCCCATGTAAAATGTTACTGAGGGTTCCGCAGACCTCCCTTGCTCTATGGTCGGTCTTTTTGAGATATGTATATAATATATGTTTGTATACATATAGTAACACTAATCTTAATTTATCCATTCCCCCCACTTTTCCTTTTAGATGAGCACAGTTTGTTTTCTAAGTCTGTGAGTGTCTTTCTCTGTGGAAATATGTTCATTTGTGTCAATTATTAGATAACGCCTGTAAGTCATATCATAGAATATAGGTCTTTTGCTTTCCGACTTACCTCATATTTCGTGATTATCTCCAGACTCATTTGTGGTGCCTCAGAGAGCAATGGTTCATTGTTTTCCATGGCTAATATTCCACTGTGTACATGGACCACTTCTTTATCCACTCACCTGTTGTTGGACATTTTGATTGCTTCACTGTCTTGGCTATTGTGAATAAGGCTGCACTGCAGCTTTTGCGGCCTGTGTCTTCTCGATTCTTGTCTTCTCAGGTGAGAGGTCCAATGGTGCGCCTGCTGGATTGAATGGTACCTCCATTTTTACTTTTAAACACAGCTCCTTTCTGTTCTCATCATTGGCTGTTACGCCTTTACGTCTCACCAGCAGGTAGAGGGTACACAGTTCTCTAAATCCCCTTCAGCATTTATTGTTTGTAGACTTTTTGCTGATGGTGAGTCGACTGGTGTAAGTTGAAACTTTTTGTAGATTAGATTGCATGGGTCTAACACTCCCTGAGGTGGAGCTTTTATCCATTTTCCTTGTTTTAAAGAAGAGCGTGAGTAAACCTAAACTCTTCATACTCTCTTCTTGAAACATTTGCCTCTTTTGAATTTTATTGTCCATTCCCTACTTCTGCACAGTTTTTTAGGGCAGGTGTCCTTTACAGCCCTGAGTCCTTGTGAATGTTAAGTGACCATTAGCTGTGAGTTTAAAGCTGTTCTTGCAGGAAACGGCCACTAGGTGGCAGCATTTCCCCGTAAACAAATTTGGTTACTAGGGAAACAGAGAGCCTTAATGGAAGCGGTGTTCTAGGTTGTAAATTAGAATGGAATGTGCCAGGAAAAAGCCCTTTAAGTTTATGTCTCATTACTTCTTGTTCATATTTGTAATTTACTTTTTATTTTTTATCCCAGCAAATATGATTACAATGGTTTGTTTGTTCTAGGTGTGCAAGATGTGGTTCTTTCACACATATACATGTATCTATTCTTCCTCCCATCCTTTTCCCATGTAGGTTATGACACAATGTTGAGTAGTCTTCTCCTCGTCTTCCGTACGTCTTTGGTGGTTATGTATTTCACGTGGTTTGTATATCTCTGTTAAACCCAATATGGTAATGTATCCAATCCTCATCCCTTTCTATGTGGTGAAGAATAAGTTTTTTAATGATTCTGTGATTGCCTTTCTCTGTGGAAATATCTTCATTGGTATCAATTTTTAAGTAACTCTTAAAAGGGATATGATAGGATATGTGTCTTTTGCTTTCTCACTTACTACAGGTGGCGTGATTACGTCTAGACTCATCTATGGTGCTGCAAATGGCATTGTTTCATTTTTTCACTAGCGAATATTCCATCTGTACACGGAAGAGTTCTTCTTTGTCCACCCATCTGTTGGTGGACTTTTTGGTTACTTCCCTATCTTGGCTATTATAATACTGTGCAATGCAGATTTGCCTGCCTGTGTCTTTCCAATTCTCTCTTCTTAGATTATAGGTCGAGGAGTGGGCCTGCTGGATCATATGGTAGCTCAATGTTTACCTTTTTAAGGCACCTCCATTCTGTTCTCATTCGTGGCCCTTTCCAACTTACGTCCCACTTGAAGTTGAGTGTATGCATTTCTCCACAACACCTTCAGCATTTATTGTTTTGTAGTTTTCTTGCTGATGGTTATTCTGACAAGTGTGAGCTGATACCTCTCTGTGGTTGAATTCGAATGTGCCACATAATCCGTTGAAATTGAGCTTTAAGGCATGTCTTTTTTTATTTTTCAAGCTGTGATTATCCCTTAGTTCTTCAAAGTGTTCTCTTTAAGTATGTGTCACATTTTGAAATGTTTTGTCCGTTACCTCCCTCAAGACATTTTGAGGGCAGGTTTCATTTACAGTTCTGCAGTACCTGTTCCTATGAAATGACCATTAGCACAGGCTTTAAAGCTGCTTTTGCAGGTAACTGCCAGAGGGTGGCAGCCTTTCTATGTCCCCCACCCTGGTATCTAGGGAAAAGCCCTTGCGGCCTGTGGGGTTTCTCGGGTATAAATTAGAGTGGAGTGTGCCCGGACAAACCCAGACAAGCTGATGTCTCCTTACTTTTGTTGGATTTTTAAATTTAATTTTTATTTTTTATTGGAGTAAATTTCCACTGTGTACGTGGACCACTTCTACTTTGTGCATTCCTCGGTTGATGGACATTTTCATTGCTTCCAAGTGTTGGCTATGGTAAATATTGTTGGAGTGCAGGATTGGCAGCCTGTGACTTTTTGATTCTCATTTTCTCAGGT
This sequence comes from Balaenoptera ricei, assembly GCF_028023285.1. Classification (NCBI taxonomy): domain Eukaryota; kingdom Metazoa; phylum Chordata; class Mammalia; order Artiodactyla; family Balaenopteridae; genus Balaenoptera; species Balaenoptera ricei. Next base: position 81,117 of record NW_026777604.1, read on the forward strand.
GATAGACCCAGCAGTGGGTGTGATTGACTGACTGGTAGCACGGAGTTTCCCTTTTCAAAGCACCTTCTTTGTGTTTTCATTAGTGGCTCTTACCACGTCCCCCTTAGAATCGAGGGTACGCATTTCTCCACAATCGCTTCAGCATTTATTGTTTGCAGCATTTATGCTAATGGCCCTTCTGGCTGCTGTGAGCTGATAGGTTTTTGTAATTTGAGTTTGCATGTCTTTGAAAATTCGTAAAACTCATCATTTTTCTCTGCCGTTTTCTTTTCTGTTAAAAAAAGGAAACAAATGGGAGTACAATATAACTCTTGAAATTGTCTTCTTGGAGGTTTGCCCTCTTTTTAATTTTTTGGTCGATTTTCCACCCCAGAATTTATTTAGAGAGCAGGTGTCATTTACCGAACTGCAATTTGGTGAATGTTTAGTGACCTTTAGCAATGGGTTTAAAGCTGCTGTTCTGGGAAGTGGCCTCAAGCAGGCAGCATTTCTCCATTCCCCAATCTGGGTACTAGGGCAGCAGAGCCTTTCTGGAAGTCGTGTCCTAGGTTGTAAATTACATTGGCATGTGCATGGAGAAACCCCATAAGTTTATGTCTCATTAATTCTTCTTGGTTTTAAAATTTTTCTTAATTGGGGTAAAGCTTAGAATATTGTCTGCCCTAGGTGTACACAATCTGGTTCATTTGTACATTCTATATGTCTATTCAAGTACAGATCCTCTTCCCATGTAAAATGTTACTGAGGGTTCCGCAGACCTCCCTTGCTCTATGGTCGGTCTTTTTGAGATATGTATATAATATGTGTTTGTATACATATAGTAACACTAATCTTAATTTATCCATTCCCCCCACTTTTCCTTTTAGATGAGCACAGTTTGTTTTCTAAGTCTGTGAGTGTCTTTCTCTGTGGAAATATGTTCATTTGTGTCAGTTATTAGATAACGCCTGTAAGTCATATCATAGAATATAGGTCTTTTGCTTTCCGACTTACCTCATATTTCGTGATTATCTCCAGACTCATTTGTGGTGCCTCAGAGAGCAATGGTTCATTGTTTTCCATGGCTAATATTCCACTGTGTACATGGACCACTTCTTCTTTATCCACTCACCTGTTGTTGGACATTTTGATTGCTTCACTGTCTTGGCTATTGTGAATAAGGCTGCACTGCAGCTTTTGCGGCCTGTGTCTTCTCGATTCTTGTCTTCTCAGGTGAGAGGTCCAATGGTGCGCCTGCTGGATTGAATGGTACCTCCATTTTTACTTTTAAACACAGCTCCTTTCTGTTCCCATCATTGGCTGTTACGCCTTTACGTCTCACCAGCAGGTAGAGGGTACACAGTTCTCTAAATCCCCTTCAGCATTTATTGTTTGTAGACTTTTTGCTGATGGTGAGTCGACTGGTGTAAGTTGAAACTTTTTGTAGATTAGATTGCATGGGTCTAACACTCCCTGAGGTGGAGCTTTTATCCATTTTCCTTGTTTTAAAGAAGAGCGTGAGTAAACCTAAACTCTTCATACTCTCTTCTTGAAACATTTGCCTCTTTTGAATTTTATTGTCCATTCCCTACTTCTGCACAATTTTTTAGCGCAGGTGTCCTTTACAGCCCTGAGTCCTTGTGAATGTTAAGTGACCATTAGCTGTGAGTTTAAAGCTGTTCTTGCAGGAAACGGCCACTAGGTGGCAGCATTTCCCCGTAAACAAATTTGGTTACTAGGGAAACAGAGAGCCTTAATGGAAGCGGTGTTCTAGGTTGTAAATTAGAATGGAATGTGCCAGGAAAAAGCCCTTTAAGTTTATGTCTCATTACTTCTTGTTCATATTTGTAATTTACTTTTTTATTTTTTATCCCAGCAAATATGATTACAATGGTTTGTTTGTTCTAGGTGTGCAAGATGTGGTTCTTTCACACATATACATGTATCTATTCTTCCTCCCATCCTTTTCCCATGTAGGTTATGACACAATGTTGAGTAGTCTTCTCCTCGTCTTCCGTACGTCTTTGGTGGTTATGTATTTCACGTGGTTTGTATATCTCTGTTAAACCCAATATGGTAATGTATCCAATCCTCATCCCTTTCTATGTGGTGAACCATAAGTTTTTTAATGATTCTGTGATTGCCTTTCTCTGTGGAAATATCTTCATTGGTATCAATTTTTAAGTAACTCTTAAAAGGGATATGATAGGATATGTGTCGTTTGCTTTCTCACTTACTACAGGTGGCGTGATTACGTCTAGACTCATCTATGGTGCTGCAAATGGCATTGTTTCATTTTTTCACTAGCGAATATTCCATCTGTACATGGAAGAGTTCTTCTTTGTCCACCCATCTGTTGGTGGACTTTTTGGTTACTTCCCTATCTTGGCTATTATAATACTGTGCAATGCAGATTTGCCTGCCTGTGTCTTTCCAATTCTCTCTTCTTAGATTATAGGTCGAGGAGTGGGCCTGCTGGATCATATGGTAGCTCAATGTTTACCTTTTTAAGGCACCTCCATTCTGTTCTCATTCGTGGCCCTTTCCAACTTACGTCCCACTTGAAGTTGAGTGTATGCATTTCTCCACAACACCTTCAGCATTTATTGTTTTGTAGTTTTCTTGCTGATGGTTATTCTGACAAGTGTGAGCTGATACCTCTCTGTGGTTGAATTCGAATGTGCCACATAATCCCTTGAAATTGAGCTTTAAGGCATGTCTTTTTTATTTTTCAAGCTGTGATTATCCCTTAGTTCTTCAAAGTGTTCTCTTTAAGTATGTGTCACATTTTGAAATGTTTTGTCCGTTACCTCCCTCAAGACATTTTGAGGGCAGGTTTCATTTACAGTTCTGCAGTACCGGTTCCTATGAAATGACCATTAGCACAGGCTTTAAAGCTGCTTTTGCAGGTAACTGCCAGAGGGTGGCAGCCTTTCTATGTCCCCCACCCTGGTATCTAGGGAAAAGCCCTTGCGGCCTGTGGGGTTTCTCGGGTATAAATTAGAGTGGAGTGTGCCCGGACAAACCCGGACAAGCTGATGTCTCCTTACTTTTGTTGGATTTTTAAATTTAATTTTTATTTTTTATTGGAGTAAATTTCCACTGTGTACGTGGACCACTTCTACTTTGTGCATTCCTCGGTTGATGGACATTTTCATTGCTTCCAAGTGTTGGCTATGGTAAATATTGTTGGAGTGCAGGATTGGCAGCCTGTGACTTTTTGATTCTCATTTTCTCAGGTGATAGACCCAGCAGTGGGTGTGATTGACTGACTGGTAGCACGGAGTTTCCCTTTTCAAAGCACCTTCTTTGTGTTTTCATTAGTGGCTCTTACCACGTCCCCCTTAGAATCGAGGGTACGCATTTCTCCACAATCGCTTCAGCATTTATTGTTTGCAGCATTTATGCTAATGGCCCTTCTGGCTGCTGTGAGCTGATAGGTTTTTGTAATTTGAGTTTGCATGTCTTTGAAAATTCGTAAAACTCATCATTTTTCTCTGCCGTTTTCTTTTCTGTTAAAAAAAGGAAACAATTGGGAGTACAATATAACTCTTGAAATTGTCTTCTTGGAGGTTTGCCCTCTTTTTAATTTTTTGGTCGATTTTCCACCCCAGAATTTATTTAGAGAGCAGGTGTCATTTACCGAACTGCAATTTGGTGAATGTTTAGTGACCTTTAGCAATGGGTTTAAAGCTGCTGTTCTGGGAAGTGGCCTCAAGCAGGCAGCATTTCTCCATTCCCCAATCTGGGTACTAGGGCAGCAGAGCCTTTCTGGAAGTCGTGTCCTAGGTTGTAAATTACATTGGCATGTGCATGGAGAAACCCCATAAGTTTATGTCTCATTAATTCTTCTTGGTTTTAAAAATTTTCTTAATTGGGGTAAAGCTTAGAATATTGTCTGCCCTAGGTGTACACAATCTGGTTCATTTGTACATTCTATATGTCTATTCAAGTACAGATCCTCTTCCCATGTAAAATGTTACTGAGGGTTCCGCAGACCTCCCTTGCTCTATGGTCGGTCTTTTTGAGATATGTATATAATATGTGTTTGTATACATATAGTAACACTAATCTTAATTTATCCATTCCCCCCACTTTTCCTTTTAGATGAGCACAGTTTGTTTTCTAAGTCTGTGAGTGTCTTTCTCTGTGGAAATATGTTCATTTGTGTCAGTTATTAGATAACGCCTGTAAGTCATATCATAGAATATAGGTCTTTTGCTTTCCGACTTACCTCATATTTCGTGATTATCTCCAGACTCATTTGTGGTGCCTCAGAGAGCAATGGTTCATTGTTTTCCATGGCTAATATTCCACTGTGTACATGGACCACTTCTTCTTTATCCACTCACCTGTTGTTGGACATTTTGATTGCTTCACTGTCTTGGCTATTGTGAATAAGGCTGCACTGCAGCTTTTGCGGCCTGTGTCTTCTCGATTCTTGTCTTCTCAGGTGAGAGGTCCAATGGTGCGCCTGCTGGATTGAATGGTACCTCCATTTTTACTTTTAAACACAGCTCCTTTCTGTTCCCATCATTGGCTGTTACGCCTTTACGTCTCACCAGCAGGTAGAGGGTACACAGTTCTCTAAATCCCCTTCAGCATTTATTGTTTGTAGACTTTTTGCTGATGGTGAGTCGACTGGTGTAAGTTGAAACTTTTTGTAGATTAGATTGCATGGGTCTAACACTCCCTGAGGTGGAGCTTTTATCCATTTTCCTTGTTTTAAAGAAGAGCGTGAGTAAACCTAAACTCTTCATACTCTCTTCTTGAAACATTTGCCTCTTTTGAATTTTATTGTCCATTCCCTACTTCTGCACAATTTTTTAGCGCAGGTGTCCTTTACAGCCCTGAGTCCTTGTGAATGTTAAGTGACCATTAGCTGTGAGTTTAAAGCTGTTCTTGCAGGAAACGGCCACTAGGTGGCAGCATTTCCCCGTAAACAAATTTGGTTACTAGGGAAACAGAGAGCCTTAATGGAAGCGGTGTTCTAGGTTGTAAATTAGAATGGAATGTGCCAGGAAAAAGCCCTTTAAGTTTATGTCTCATTACTTCTTGTTCATATTTGTAATTTACTTTTTTATTTTTTATCCCAGCAAATATGATTACAATGGTTTGTTTGTTCTAGGTGTGCAAGATGTGGTTCTTTCACACATATACATGTATCTATTCTTCCTCCCATCCTTTTCCCATGTAGGTTATGACACAATGTTGAGTAGTCTTCTCCTCGTCTTCCGTACGTCTTTGGTGGTTATGTATTTCACGTGGTTTGTATATCTCTGTTAAACCCAATATGGTAATGTATCCAATCCTCATCCCTTTCTATGTGGTGAACCATAAGTTTTTTAATGATTCTGTGATTGCCTTTCTCTGTGGAAATATCTTCATTGGTATCAATTTTTAAGTAACTCTTAAAAGGGATATGATAGGATATGTGTCTTTTGCTTTCTCACTTACTACAGGTGGCGTGATTACGTCTAGACTCATCTATGGTGCTGCAAATGGCATTGTTTCATTTTTTCACTAGCGAATATTCCATCTGTACATGGAAGAGTTCTTCTTTGTCCACCCATCTGTTGGTGGACTTTTTGGTTACTTCCCTATCTTGGCTATTATAATACTGTGCAATGCAGATTTGCCTGCCTGTGTCTTTCCAATTCTCTCTTCTTAGATTATAGGTCGAGGAGTGGGCCTGCTGGATCATATGGTAGCTCAAAGTTTACCTTTTTAAGGCACCTCCATTCTGTTCTCATTCGTGGCCCTTTCCAACTTACGTCCCACTTGAAGTTGAGTGTATGCATTTCTCCACAACACCTTCAGCATTTATTGTTTTGTAGTTTTCTTGCTGATGGTTATTCTGACAAGTGTGAGCTGATACCTCTCTGTGGTTGAATTCGAATGTGCCACATAATCCCTTGAAATTGAGCTTTAAGGCATGTCTTTTTTATTTTTCAAGCTGTGATTATCCCTTAGTTCTTCAAAGTGTTCTCTTTAAGTATGTGTCACATTTTGAAATGTTTTGTCCGTTACCTCCCTCAAGACATTTTGAGGGCAGGTTTCATTTACAGTTCTGCAGTACCGGTTCCTATGAAATGACCATTAGCACAGGCTTTAAAGCTGCTTTTGCAGGTAACTGCCAGAGGGTGGCAGCCTTTCTATGTCCCCCACCCTGGTATCTAGGGAAAAGCCCTTGCGGCCTGTGGGGTTTCTCGGGTATAAATTAGAGTGGAGTGTGCCCGGACAAACCCGGACAAGCTGATGTCTCCTTACTTTTGTTGGATTTTTAAATTTAATTTTTATTTTTTATTGGAGTAAATTTCCACTGTGTACGTGGACCACTTCTACTTTGTGCATTCCTCGGTTGATGGACATTTTCATTGCTTCCAAGTGTTGGCTATGGTAAATATTGTTGGAGTGCAGGATTGGCAGCCTGTGACTTTTTGATTCTCATTTTCTCAGGTGATAGACCCAGCAGTGGGTGTGATTGACTGACTGGTAGCACGGAGTTTCCCTTTTCAAAGCACCTTCTTTGTGTTTTCATTAGTGGCTCTTACCACGTCCCCCTTAGAATCGAGGGTACGCATTTCTCCACAATCGCTTCAGCATTTATTGTTTGCAGCATTTATGCTAATGGCCCTTCTGGCTGCTGTGAGCTGATAGGTTTTTGTAATTTGAGTTTGCATGTCTTTGAAAATTCGTAAAACTCATTTTTCTCTGCCGTTTTCTTTTCTGTTAAAAAAAGGAAACAAATGGGAGTACAATATAACTCTTGAAATTGTCTTCTTGGAGGTTTGCCCTCTTTTTAATTTTTTGGTCGATTTTCCACCCCAGAATTTATTTAGAGAGCAGGTGTCATTTACCGAACTGCAATTTGGTGAATGTTTAGTGACCTTTAGCAATGGGTTTAAAGCTGCTGTTCTGGGAAGTGGCCTCAAGCAGGCAGCATTTCTCCATTCCCCAATCTGGGTACTAGGGCAGCAGAGCCTTTCTGGAAGTCGTGTCCTAGGTTGTAAATTACATTGGCATGTGCATGGAGAAACCCCATAAGTTTATGTCTCATTAATTCTTCTTGGTTTTAAAAATTTTCTTAATTGGGGTAAAGCTTAGAATATTGTCTGCCCTAGGTGTACACAATCTGGTTCATTTGTACATTCTATATGTCTATTCAAGTACAGATCCTCTTCCCATGTAAAATGTTACTGAGGGTTCCGCAGACCTCCCTTGCTCTATGGTCGGTCTTTTTGAGATATGTATATAATATGTGTTTGTATACATATAGTAACACTAATCTTAATTTATCCATTCCCCCCACTTTTCCTTTTAGATGAGCACAGTTTGTTTTCTAAGTCTGTGAGTGTCTTTCTCTGTGGAAATATGTTCATTTGTGTCAGTTATTAGATAACGCCTGTAAGTCATATCATAGAATATAGGTCTTTTGCTTTCCGACTTACCTCATATTTCGTGATTATCTCCAGACTCATTTGTGGTGCCTCAGAGAGCAATGGTTCATTGTTTTCCATGGCTAATATTCCACTGTGTACATGGACCACTTCTTCTTTATCCACTCACCTGTTGTTGGACATTTTGATTGCTTCACTGTCTTGGCTATTGTGAATAAGGCTGCACTGCAGCTTTTGCGGCCTGTGTCTTCTCGATTCTTGTCTTCTCAGGTGAGAGGTCCAATGGTGCGCCTGCTGGATTGAATGGTACCTCCATTTTTACTTTTAAACACAGCTCCTTTCTGTTCTCATCATTGGCTGTTACGCCTTTACGTCTCACCAGCAGGTAGAGGGTACACAGTTCTCTAAATCCCCTTCAGCATTTATTGTTTGTAGACTTTTTGCTGATGGTGAGTCGACTGGTGTAAGTTGAAACTTTTTGTAGATTAGATTGCATGGGTCTAACACTCCCTGAGGTGGAGCTTTTATCCATTTTCCTTGTTTTAAAGAAGAGCGTGAGTAAACCTAAACTCTTCATACTCTCTTCTTGAAACATTTGCCTCTTTTGAATTTTATTGTCCATTCCCTACTTCTGCACAATTTTTTAGCGCAGGTGTCCTTTACAGCCCTGAGTCCTTGTGAATGTTAAGTGACCATTAGCTGTGAGTTTAAAGCTGTTCTTGCAGGAAACGGCCACTAGGTGGCAGCATTTCCCCGTAAACAAATTTGGTTACTAGGGAAACAGAGAGCCTTAATGGAAGCGGTGTTCTAGGTTGTAAATTAGAATGGAATGTGCCAGGAAAAAGCCCTTTAAGTTTATGTCTCATTACTTCTTGTTCATATTTGTAATTTACTTTTTTATTTTTTATCCCAGCAAATATGATTACAATGGTTTGTTTGTTCTAGGTGTGCAAGATGTGGTTCTTTCACACATATACATGTATCTATTCTTCCTCCCATCCTTTTCCCATGTAGGTTATGACACAATGTTGAGTAGTCTTCTCCTCGTCTTCCGTACGTCTTTGGTGGTTATGTATTTCACGTGGTTTGTATATCTCTGTTAAACCCAATATGGTAATGTATCCAATCCTCATCCCTTTCTATGTGGTGAACCATAAGTTTTTTAATGATTCTGTGATTGCCTTTCTCTGTGGAAATATCTTCATTGGTATCAATTTTTAAGTAACTCTTAAAAGGGATATGATAGGATATGTGTCGTTTGCTTTCTCACTTACTACAGGTGGCGTGATTACGTCTAGACTCATCTATGGTGCTGCAAATGGCATTGTTTCATTTTTTCACTAGCGAATATTCCATCTGTACATGGAAGAGTTCTTCTTTGTCCACCCATCTGTTGGTGGACTTTTTGGTTACTTCCCTATCTTGGCTATTATAATACTGTGCAATGCAGATTTGCCTGCCTGTGTCTTTCCAATTCTCTCTTCTTAGATTATAGGTCGAGGAGTGGGCCTGCTGGATCATATGGTAGCTCAATGTTTACCTTTTTAAGGCACCTCCATTCTGTTCTCATTCGTGGCCCTTTCCAACTTACGTCCCACTTGAAGTTGAGTGTATGCATTTCTCCACAACACCTTCAGCATTTATTGTTTTGTAGTTTTCTTGCTGATGGTTATTCTGACAAGTGTGAGCTGATACCTCTCTGTGGTTGAATTCGAATGTGCCACATAATCCCTTGAAATTGAGCTTTAAGGCATGTCTTTTTTATTTTTCAAGCTGTGATTATCCCTTAGTTCTTCAAAGTGTTCTCTTTAAGTATGTGTCACATTTTGAAATGTTTTGTCCGTTACCTCCCTCAAGACATTTTGAGGGCAGGTTTCATTTACAGTTCTGCAGTACCGGTTCCTATGAAATGACCATTAGCACAGGCTTTAAAGCTGCTTTTGCAGGTAACTGCCAGAGGGTGGCAGCCTTTCTATGTCCCCCACCCTGGTATCTAGGGAAAAGCCCTTGCGGCCTGTGGGGTTTCTCGGGTATAAATTAGAGTGGAGTGTGCCCGGACAAACCCGGACAAGCTGATGTCTCCTTACTTTTGTTGGATTTTTAAATTTAATTTTTATTTTTTATTGGAGTAAATTTCCACTGTGTACGTGGACCACTTCTACTTTGTGCATTCCTCGGTTGATGGACATTTTCATTGCTTCCAAGTGTTGGCTATGGTAAATATTGTTGGAGTGCAGGATTGGCAGCCTGTGACTTTTTGATTCTCATTTTCTCAGGTGATAGACCCAGCAGTGGGTGTGATTGACTGACTGGTAGCACGGAGTTTCCCTTTTCAAAGCACCTTCTTTGTGTTTTCATTAGTGGCTCTTACCACGTCCCCCTTAGAATCGAGGGTACGCATTTCTCCACAATCGCTTCAGCATTTATTGTTTGCAGCATTTATGCTAATGGCCCTTCTGGCTGCTGTGAGCTGATAGGTTTTTGTAATTTGAGTTTGCATGTCTTTGAAAATTCGTAAAACTCATCATTTTTCTCTGCCGTTTTCTTTTCTGTTAAAAAAAGGAAACAATTGGGAGTACAATATAACTCTTGAAATTGTCTTCTTGGAGGTTTGCCCTCTTTTTAATTTTTTGGTCGATTTTCCACCCCAGAATTTATTTAGAGAGCAGGTGTCATTTACCGAACTGCAATTTGGTGAATGTTTAGTGACCTTTAGCAATGGGTTTAAAGCTGCTGTTCTGGGAAGTGGCCTCAAGCAGGCAGCATTTCTCCATTCCCCAATCTGGGTACTAGGGCAGCAGAGCCTTTCTGGAAGTCGTGTCCTAGGTTGTAAATTACATTGGCATGTGCATGGAGAAACCCCATAAGTTTATGTCTCATTAATTCTTCTTGGTTTTAAAAATTTTCTTAATTGGGGTAAAGCTTAGAATATTGTCTGCCCTAGGTGTACACAATCTGGTTCATTTGTACATTCTATATGTCTATTCAAGTACAGATCCTCTTCCCATGTAAAATGTTACTGAGGGTTCCGCAGACCTCCCTTGCTCTATGGTCGGTCTTTTTGAGATATGTATATAATATGTGTTTGTATACATATAGTAACACTAATCTTAATTTATCCATTCCCCCCACTTTTCCTTTTAGATGAGCACAGTTTGTTTTCTAAGTCTGTGAGTGTCTTTCTCTGTGGAAATATGTTCATTTGTGTCAGTTATTAGATAACGCCTGTAAGTCATATCATAGAATATAGGTCTTTTGCTTTCCGACTTACCTCATATTTCGTGATTATCTCCAGACTCATTTGTGGTGCCTCAGAGAGCAATGGTTCATTGTTTTCCATGGCTAATATTCCACTGTGTACATGGACCACTTCTTCTTTATCCACTCACCTGTTGTTGGACATTTTGATTGCTTCACTGTCTTGGCTATTGTGAATAAGGCTGCACTGCAGCTTTTGCGGCCTGTGTCTTCTCGATTCTTGTCTTCTCAGGTGAGAGGTCCAATGGTGCGCCTGCTGGATTGAATGGTACCTCCATTTTTACTTTTAAACACAGCTCCTTTCTGTTCCCATCATTGGCTGTTACGCCTTTACGTCTCACCAGCAGGTAGAGGGTACACAGTTCTCTAAATCCCCTTCAGCATTTATTGTTTGTAGACTTTTTGCTGATGGTGAGTCGACTGGTGTAAGTTGAAACTTTTTGTAGATTAGATTGCATGGGTCTAACACTCCCTGAGGTGGAGCTTTTATCCATTTTCCTTGTTTTAAAGAAGAGCGTGAGTAAACCTAAACTCTTCATACTCTCTTCTTGAAACATTTGCCTCTTTTGAATTTTATTGTCCATTCCCTACTTCTGCACAATTTTTTAGCGCAGGTGTCCTTTACAGCCCTGAGTCCTTGTGAATGTTAAGTGACCATTAGCTGTGAGTTTAAAGCTGTTCTTGCAGGAAACGGCCACTAGGTGGCAGCATTTCCCCGTAAACAAATTTGGTTACTAGGGAAACAGAGAGCCTTAATGGAAGCGGTGTTCTAGGTTGTAAATTAGAATGGAATGTGCCAGGAAAAAGCCCTTTAAGTTTATGTCTCATTACTTCTTGTTCATATTTGTAATTTACTTTTTTATTTTTTATCCCAGCAAATATGATTACAATGGTTTGTTTGTTCTAGGTGTGCAAGATGTGGTTCTTTCACACATATACATGTATCTATTCTTCCTCCCATCCTTTTCCCATGTAGGTTATGACACAATGTTGAGTAGTCTTCTCCTCGTCTTCCGTACGTCTTTGGTGGTTATGTATTTCACGTGGTTTGTATATCTCTGTTAAACCCAATATGGTAATGTATCCAATCCTCATCCCTTTCTATGTGGTGAACCATAAGTTTTTTAATGATTCTGTGATTGCCTTTCTCTGTGGAAATATCTTCATTGGTATCAATTTTTAAGTAACTCTTAAAAGGGATATGATAGGATATGTGTCGTTTGCTTTCTCACTTACTACAGGTGGCGTGATTACGTCTAGACTCATCTATGGTGCTGCAAATGGCATTGTTTCATTTTTTCACTAGCGAATATTCCATCTGTACATGGAAGAGTTCTTCTTTGTCCACCCATCTGTTGGTGGACTTTTTGGTTACTTCCCTATCTTGGCTATTATAATACTGTGCAATGCAGATTTGCCTGCCTGTGTCTTTCCAATTCTCTCTTCTTAGATTATAGGTCGAGGAGTGGGCCTGCTGGATCATATGGTAGCTCAATGTTTACCTTTTTAAGGCACCTCCATTCTGTTCTCATTCGTGGCCCTTTCCAACTTACGTCCCACTTGAAGTTGAGTGTATGCATTTCTCCACAACACCTTCAGCATTTATTGTTTTGTAGTTTTCTTGCTGATGGTTATTCTGACAAGTGTGAGCTGATACCTCTCTGTGGTTGAATTCGAATGTGCCACATAATCCCTTGAAATTGAGCTTTAAGGCATGTCTTTTTTATTTTTCAAGCTGTGATTATCCCTTAGTTCTTCAAAGTGTTCTCTTTAAGTATGTGTCACATTTTGAAATGTTTTGTCCGTTACCTCCCTCAAGACATTTTGAGGGCAGGTTTCATTTACAGTTCTGCAGTACCGGTTCCTATGAAATGACCATTAGCACAGGCTTTAAAGCTGCTTTTGCAGGTAACTGCCAGAGGGTGGCAGCCTTTCTATGTCCCCCACCCTGGTATCTAGGGAAAAGCCCTTGCGGCCTGTGGGGTTTCTCGGGTATAAATTAGAGTGGAGTGTGCCCGGACAAACCCGGACAAGCTGATGTCTCCTTACTTTTGTTGGATTTTTAAATTTAATTTTTATTTTTTATTGGAGTAAATTTCCACTGTGTACGTGGACCACTTCTACTTTGTGCATTCCTCGGTTGATGGACATTTTCATTGCTTCCAAGTGTTGGCTATGGTAAATATTGTTGGAGTGCAGGATTGGCAGCCTGTGACTTTTTGATTCTCATTTTCTCAGGTGATAGACCCAGCAGTGGGTGTGATTGACTGACTGGTAGCACGGAGTTTCCCTTTTCAAAGCACCTTCTTTGTGTTTTCATTAGTGGCTCTTACCACGTCCCCCTTAGAATCGAGGGTACGCATTTCTCCACAATCGCTTCAGCATTTATTGTTTGCAGCATTTATGCTAATGGCCCTTCTGGCTGCTGTGAGCTGATAGGTTTTTGTAATTTGAGTTTGCATGTCTTTGAAAATTCGTAAAACTCATCATTTTTCTCTGCCGTTTTCTTTTCTGTTAAAAAAAGGAAACAAATGGGAGTACAATATAACTCTTGAAATTGTCTTCTTGGAGGTTTGCCCTCTTTTTAATTTTTTGGTCGATTTTCCACCCCAGAATTTATTTAGAGAGCAGGTGTCATTTACCGAACTGCAATTTGGTGAATGTTTAGTGACCTTTAGCAATGGGTTTAAAGCTGCTGTTCTGGGAAGTGGCCTCAAGCAGGCAGCATTTCTCCATTCCCCAATCTGGGTACTAGGGCAGCAGAGCCTTTCTGGAAGTCGTGTCCTAGGTTGTAAATTACATTGGCATGTGCATGGAGAAACCCCATAAGTTTATGTCTCATTAATTCTTCTTGGTTTTAAAAATTTTCTTAATTGGGGTAAAGCTTAGAATATTGTCTGCCCTAGGTGTACACAATCTGGTTCATTTGTACATTCTATATGTCTATTCAAGTACAGATCCTCTTCCCATGTAAAATGTTACTGAGGGTTCCGCAGACCTCCCTTGCTCTATGGTCGGTCTTTTTGAGATATGTATATAATATGTGTTTGTATACATATAGTAACACTAATCTTAATTTATCCATTCCCCCCACTTTTCCTTTTAGATGAGCACAGTTTGTTTTCTAAGTCTGTGAGTGTCTTTCTCTGTGGAAATATGTTCATTTGTGTCAGTTATTAGATAACGCCTGTAAGTCATATCATAGAATATAGGTCTTTTGCTTTCCGACTTACCTCATATTTCGTGATTATCTCCAGACTCATTTGTGGTGCCTCAGAGAGCAATGGTTCATTGTTTTCCATGGCTAATATTCCACTGTGTACATGGACCACTTCTTCTTTATCCACTCACCTGTTGTTGGACATTTTGATTGCTTCACTGTCTTGGCTATTGTGAATAAGGCTGCACTGCAGCTTTTGCGGCCTGTGTCTTCTCGATTCTTGTCTTCTCAGGTGAGAGGTCCAATGGTGCGCCTGCTGGATTGAATGGTACCTCCATTTTTACTTTTAAACACAGCTCCTTTCTGTTCCCATCATTGGCTGTTACGCCTTTACGTCTCACCAGCAGGTAGAGGGTACACAGTTCTCTAAATCCCCTTCAGCATTTATTGTTTGTAGACTTTTTGCTGATGGTGAGTCGACTGGTGTAAGTTGAAACTTTTTGTAGATTAGATTGCATGGGTCTAACACTCCCTGAGGTGGAGCTTTTATCCATTTTCCTTGTTTTAAAGAAGAGCGTGAGTAAACCTAAACTCTTCATACTCTCTTCTTGAAACATTTGCCTCTTTTGAATTTTATTGTCCATTCCCTACTTCTGCACAATTTTTTAGCGCAGGTGTCCTTTACAGCCCTGAGTCCTTGTGAATGTTAAGTGACCATTAGCTGTGAGTTTAAAGCTGTTCTTGCAGGAAACGGCCACTAGGTGGCAGCATTTCCCCGTAAACAAATTTGGTTACTAGGGAAACAGAGAGCCTTAATGGAAGCGGTGTTCTAGGTTGTAAATTAGAATGGAATGTGCCAGGAAAAAGCCCTTTAAGTTTATGTCTCATTACTTCTTGTTCATATTTGTAATTTACTTTTTTATTTTTTATCCCAGCAAATATGATTACAATGGTTTGTTTGTTCTAGGTGTGCAAGATGTGGTTCTTTCACACATATACATGTATCTATTCTTCCTCCCATCCTTTTCCCATGTAGGTTATGACACAATGTTGAGTAGTCTTCTCCTCGTCTTCCGTACGTCTTTGGTGGTTATGTATTTCACGTGGTTTGTATATCTCTGTTAAACCCAATATGGTAATGTATCCAATCCTCATCCCTTTCTATGTGGTGAACCATAAGTTTTTTAATGATTCTGTGATTGCCTTTCTCTGTGGAAATATCTTCATTGGTATCAATTTTTAAGTAACTCTTAAAAGGGATATGATAGGATATGTGTCGTTTGCTTTCTCACTTACTACAGGTGGCGTGATTACGTCTAGACTCATCTATGGTGCTGCAAATGGCATTGTTTCATTTTTTCACTAGCGAATATTCCATCTGTACATGGAAGAGTTCTTCTTTGTCCACCCATCTGTTGGTGGACTTTTTGGTTACTTCCCTATCTTGGCTATTATAATACTGTGCAATGCAGATTTGCCTGCCTGTGTCTTTCCAATTCTCTCTTCTTAGATTATAGGTCGAGGAGTGGGCCTGCTGGATCATATGGTAGCTCAATGTTTACCTTTTTAAGGCACCTCCATTCTGTTCTCATTCGTGGCCCTTTCCAACTTACGTCCCACTTGAAGTTGAGTGTATGCATTTCTCCACAACACCTTCAGCATTTATTGTTTTGTAGTTTTCTTGCTGATGGTTATTCTGACAAGTGTGAGCTGATACCTCTCTGTGGTTGAATTCGAATGTGCCACATAATCCCTTGAAATTGAGCTTTAAGGCATGTCTTTTTTATTTTTCAAGCTGTGATTATCCCTTAGTTCTTCAAAGTGTTCTCTTTAAGTATGTGTCACATTTTGAAATGTTTTGTCCGTTACCTCCCTCAAGACATTTTGAGGGCAGGTTTCATTTACAGTTCTGCAGTACCGGTTCCTATGAAATGACCATTAGCACAGGCTTTAAAGCTGCTTTTGCAGGTAACTGCCAGAGGGTGGCAGCCTTTCTATGTCCCCCACCCTGGTATCTAGGGAAAAGCCCTTGCGGCCTGTGGGGTTTCTCGGGTATAAATTAGAGTGGAGTGTGCCCGGACAAACCCGGACAAGCTGATGTCTCCTTACTTTTGTTGGATTTTTAAATTTAATTTTTATTTTTTATTGGAGTAAATTTCCACTGTGTACGTGGACCACTTCTACTTTGTGCATTCCTCGGTTGATGGACATTTTCATTGCTTCCAAGTGTTGGCTATGGTAAATATTGTTGGAGTGCAGGATTGGCAGCCTGTGACTTTTTGATTCTCATTTTCTCAGGTGATAGACCCAGCAGTGGGTGTGATTGACTGACTGGTAGCACGGAGTTTCCCTTTTCAAAGCACCTTCTTTGTGTTTTCATTAGTGGCTCTTACCACGTCCCCCTTAGAATCGAGGGTACGCATTTCTCCACAATCGCTTCAGCATTTATTGTTTGCAGCATTTATGCTAATGGCCCTTCTGGCTGCTGTGAGCTGATAGGTTTTTGTAATTTGAGTTTGCATGTCTTTGAAAATTCGTAAAACTCATCATTTTTCTCTGCCGTTTTCTTTTCTGTTAAAAAAAGGAAACAAATGGGAGTACAATATAACTCTTGAAATTGTCTTCTTGGAGGTTTGCCCTCTTTTTAATTTTTTGGTCGATTTTCCACCCCAGAATTTATTTAGAGAGCAGGTGTCATTTACCGAACTGCAATTTGGTGAATGTTTAGTGACCTTTAGCAATGGGTTTAAAGCTGCTGTTCTGGGAAGTGGCCTCAAGCAGGCAGCATTTCTCCATTCCCCAATCTGGGTACTAGGGCAGCAGAGCCTTTCTGGAAGTCGTGTCCTAGGTTGTAAATTACATTGGCATGTGCATGGAGAAACCCCATAAGTTTATGTCTCATTAATTCTTCTTGGTTTTAAAAATTTTCTTAATTGGGGTAAAGCTTAGAATATTGTCTGCCCTAGGTGTACACAATCTGGTTCATTTGTACATTCTATATGTCTATTCAAGTACAGATCCTCTTCCCATGTAAAATGTTACTGAGGGTTCCGCAGACCTCCCTTGCTCTATGGTCGGTCTTTTTGAGATATGTATATAATATGTGTTTGTATACATATAGTAACACTAATCTTAATTTATCCATTCCCCCCACTTTTCCTTTTAGATGAGCACAGTTTGTTTTCTAAGTCTGTGAGTGTCTTTCTCTGTGGAAATATGTTCATTTGTGTCAGTTATTAGATAACGCCTGTAAGTCATATCATAGAATATAGGTCTTTTGCTTTCCGACTTACCTCATATTTCGTGATTATCTCCAGACTCATTTGTGGTGCCTCAGAGAGCAATGGTTCATTGTTTTCCATGGCTAATATTCCACTGTGTACATGGACCACTTCTTCTTTATCCACTCACCTGTTGTTGGACATTTTGATTGCTTCACTGTCTTGGCTATTGTGAATAAGGCTGCACTGCAGCTTTTGCGGCCTGTGTCTTCTCGATTCTTGTCTTCTCAGGTGAGAGGTCCAATGGTGCGCCTGCTGGATTGAATGGTACCTCCATTTTTACTTTTAAACACAGCTCCTTTCTGTTCCCATCATTGGCTGTTACGCCTTTACGTCTCACCAGCAGGTAGAGGGTACACAGTTCTCTAAATCCCCTTCAGCATTTATTGTTTGTAGACTTTTTGCTGATGGTGAGTCGACTGGTGTAAGTTGAAACTTTTTGTAGATTAGATTGCATGGGTCTAACACTCCCTGAGGTGGAGCTTTTATCCATTTTCCTTGTTTTAAAGAAGAGCGTGAGTAAACCTAAACTCTTCATACTCTCTTCTTGAAACATTTGCCTCTTTTGAATTTTATTGTCCATTCCCTACTTCTGCACAATTTTTTAGCGCAGGTGTCCTTTACAGCCCTGAGTCCTTGTGAATGTTAAGTGACCATTAGCTGTGAGTTTAAAGCTGTTCTTGCAGGAAACGGCCACTAGGTGGCAGCATTTCCCCGTAAACAAATTTGGTTACTAGGGAAACAGAGAGCCTTAATGGAAGCGGTGTTCTAGGTTGTAAATTAGAATGGAATGTGCCAGGAAAAAGCCCTTTAAGTTTATGTCTCATTACTTCTTGTTCATATTTGTAATTTACTTTTTTATTTTTTATCCCAGCAAATATGATTACAATGGTTTGTTTGTTCTAGGTGTGCAAGATGTGGTTCTTTCACACATATACATGTATCTATTCTTCCTCCCATCCTTTTCCCATGTAGGTTATGACACAATGTTGAGTAGTCTTCTCCTCGTCTTCCGTACGTCTTTGGTGGTTATGTATTTCACGTGGTTTGTATATCTCTGTTAAACCCAATATGGTAATGTATCCAATCCTCATCCCTTTCTATGTGGTGAACCATAAGTTTTTTAATGATTCTGTGATTGCCTTTCTCTGTGGAAATATCTTCATTGGTATCAATTTTTAAGTAACTCTTAAAAGGGATATGATAGGATATGTGTCGTTTGCTTTCTCACTTACTACAGGTGGCGTGATTACGTCTAGACTCATCTATGGTGCTGCAAATGGCATTGTTTCATTTTTTCACTAGCGAATATTCCATCTGTACATGGAAGAGTTCTTCTTTGTCCACCCATCTGTTGGTGGACTTTTTGGTTACTTCCCTATCTTGGCTATTATAATACTGTGCAATGCAGATTTGCCTGCCTGTGTCTTTCCAATTCTCTCTTCTTAGATTATAGGTCGAGGAGTGGGCCTGCTGGATCATATGGTAGCTCAATGTTTACCTTTTTAAGGCACCTCCATTCTGTTCTCATTCGTGGCCCTTTCCAACTTACGTCCCACTTGAAGTTGAGTGTATGCATTTCTCCACAACACCTTCAGCATTTATTGTTTTGTAGTTTTCTTGCTGATGGTTATTCTGACAAGTGTGAGCTGATACCTCTCTGTGGTTGAATTCGAATGTGCCACATAATCCCTTGAAATTGAGCTTTAAGGCATGTCTTTTTTATTTTTCAAGCTGTGATTATCCCTTAGTTCTTCAAAGTGTTCTCTTTAAGTATGTGTCACATTTTGAAATGTTTTGTCCGTTACCTCCCTCAAGACATTTTGAGGGCAGGTTTCATTTACAGTTCTGCAGTACCGGTTCCTATGAAATGACCATTAGCACAGGCTTTAAAGCTGCTTTTGCAGGTAACTGCCAGAGGGTGGCAGCCTTTCTATGTCCCCCACCCTGGTATCTAGGGAAAAGCCCTTGCGGCCTGTGGGGTTTCTCGGGTATAAATTAGAGTGGAGTGTGCCCGGACAAACCCGGACAAGCTGATGTCTCCTTACTTTTGTTGGATTTTTAAATTTAATTTTTATTTTTTATTGGAGTAAATTTCCACTGTGTACGTGGACCACTTCTACTTTGTGCATTCCTCGGTTGATGGACATTTTCATTGCTTCCAAGTGTTGGCTATGGTAAATATTGTTGGAGTGCAGGATTGGCAGCCTGTGACTTTTTGATTCTCATTTTCTCAGGTGATAGACCCAGCAGTGGGTGTGATTGACTGACTGGTAGCACGGAGTTTCCCTTTTCAAAGCACCTTCTTTGTGTTTTCATTAGTGGCTCTTACCACGTCCCCCTTAGAATCGAGGGTACGCATTTCTCCACAATCGCTTCAGCATTTATTGTTTGCAGCATTTATGCTAATGGCCCTTCTGGCTGCTGTGAGCTGATAGGTTTTTGTAATTTGAGTTTGCATGTCTTTGAAAATTCGTAAAACTCATCATTTTTCTCTGCCGTTTTCTTTTCTGTTAAAAAAAGGAAACAAATGGGAGTACAATATAACTCTTGAAATTGTCTTCTTGGAGGTTTGCCCTCTTTTTAATTTTTTGGTCGATTTTCCACCCCAGAATTTATTTAGAGAGCAGGTGTCATTTACCGAACTGCAATTTGGTGAATGTTTAGTGACCTTTAGCAATGGGTTTAAAGCTGCTGTTCTGGGAAGTGGCCTCAAGCAGGCAGCATTTCTCCATTCCCCAATCTGGGTACTAGGGCAGCAGAGCCTTTCTGGAAGTCGTGTCCTAGGTTGTAAATTACATTGGCATGTGCATGGAGAAACCCCATAAGTTTATGTCTCATTAATTCTTCTTGGTTTTAAAAATTTTCTTAATTGGGGTAAAGCTTAGAATATTGTCTGCCCTAGGTGTACACAATCTGGTTCATTTGTACATTCTATATGTCTATTCAAGTACAGATCCTCTTCCCATGTAAAATGTTACTGAGGGTTCCGCAGACCTCCCTTGCTCTATGGTCGGTCTTTTTGAGATATGTATATAATATGTGTTTGTATACATATAGTAACACTAATCTTAATTTATCCATTCCCCCCACTTTTCCTTTTAGATGAGCACAGTTTGTTTTCTAAGTCTGTGAGTGTCTTTCTCTGTGGAAATATGTTCATTTGTGTCAGTTATTAGATAACGCCTGTAAGTCATATCATAGAATATAGGTCTTTTGCTTTCCGACTTACCTCATATTTC
Source organism: Balaenoptera ricei (assembly GCF_028023285.1). Classification (NCBI taxonomy): domain Eukaryota; kingdom Metazoa; phylum Chordata; class Mammalia; order Artiodactyla; family Balaenopteridae; genus Balaenoptera; species Balaenoptera ricei. The sequence goes on from NW_026777604.1 coordinate 101,437, forward strand.
GTGATTATCTCCAGACTCATTTGTGGTGCCTCAGAGAGCAATGGTTCATTGTTTTCCATGGCTAATATTCCACTGTGTACATGGACCACTTCTTCTTTATCCACTCACCTGTTGTTGGACATTTTGATTGCTTCACTGTCTTGGCTATTGTGAATAAGGCTGCACTGCAGCTTTTGCGGCCTGTGTCTTCTCGATTCTTGTCTTCTCAGGTGAGAGGTCCAATGGTGCGCCTGCTGGATTGAATGGTACCTCCATTTTTACTTTTAAACACAGCTCCTTTCTGTTCCCATCATTGGCTGTTACGCCTTTACGTCTCACCAGCAGGTAGAGGGTACACAGTTCTCTAAATCCCCTTCAGCATTTATTGTTTGTAGACTTTTTGCTGATGGTGAGTCGACTGGTGTAAGTTGAAACTTTTTGTAGATTAGATTGCATGGGTCTAACACTCCCTGAGGTGGAGCTTTTATCCATTTTCCTTGTTTTAAAGAAGAGCGTGAGTAAACCTAAACTCTTCATACTCTCTTCTTGAAACATTTGCCTCTTTTGAATTTTATTGTCCATTCCCTACTTCTGCACAATTTTTTAGCGCAGGTGTCCTTTACAGCCCTGAGTCCTTGTGAATGTTAAGTGACCATTAGCTGTGAGTTTAAAGCTGTTCTTGCAGGAAACGGCCACTAGGTGGCAGCATTTCCCCGTAAACAAATTTGGTTACTAGGGAAACAGAGAGCCTTAATGGAAGCGGTGTTCTAGGTTGTAAATTAGAATGGAATGTGCCAGGAAAAAGCCCTTTAAGTTTATGTCTCATTACTTCTTGTTCATATTTGTAATTTACTTTTTTATTTTTTATCCCAGCAAATATGATTACAATGGTTTGTTTGTTCTAGGTGTGCAAGATGTGGTTCTTTCACACATATACATGTATCTATTCTTCCTCCCATCCTTTTCCCATGTAGGTTATGACACAATGTTGAGTAGTCTTCTCCTCGTCTTCCGTACGTCTTTGGTGGTTATGTATTTCACGTGGTTTGTATATCTCTGTTAAACCCAATATGGTAATGTATCCAATCCTCATCCCTTTCTATGTGGTGAACCATAAGTTTTTTAATGATTCTGTGATTGCCTTTCTCTGTGGAAATATCTTCATTGGTATCAATTTTTAAGTAACTCTTAAAAGGGATATGATAGGATATGTGTCGTTTGCTTTCTCACTTACTACAGGTGGCGTGATTACGTCTAGACTCATCTATGGTGCTGCAAATGGCATTGTTTCATTTTTTCACTAGCGAATATTCCATCTGTACATGGAAGAGTTCTTCTTTGTCCACCCATCTGTTGGTGGACTTTTTGGTTACTTCCCTATCTTGGCTATTATAATACTGTGCAATGCAGATTTGCCTGCCTGTGTCTTTCCAATTCTCTCTTCTTAGATTATAGGTCGAGGAGTGGGCCTGCTGGATCATATGGTAGCTCAATGTTTACCTTTTTAAGGCACCTCCATTCTGTTCTCATTCGTGGCCCTTTCCAACTTACGTCCCACTTGAAGTTGAGTGTATGCATTTCTCCACAACACCTTCAGCATTTATTGTTTTGTAGTTTTCTTGCTGATGGTTATTCTGACAAGTGTGAGCTGATACCTCTCTGTGGTTGAATTCGAATGTGCCACATAATCCCTTGAAATTGAGCTTTAAGGCATGTCTTTTTTATTTTTCAAGCTGTGATTATCCCTTAGTTCTTCAAAGTGTTCTCTTTAAGTATGTGTCACATTTTGAAATGTTTTGTCCGTTACCTCCCTCAAGACATTTTGAGGGCAGGTTTCATTTACAGTTCTGCAGTACCGGTTCCTATGAAATGACCATTAGCACAGGCTTTAAAGCTGCTTTTGCAGGTAACTGCCAGAGGGTGGCAGCCTTTCTATGTCCCCCACCCTGGTATCTAGGGAAAAGCCCTTGCGGCCTGTGGGGTTTCTCGGGTATAAATTAGAGTGGAGTGTGCCCGGACAAACCCGGACAAGCTGATGTCTCCTTACTTTTGTTGGATTTTTAAATTTAATTTTTATTTTTTATTGGAGTAAATTTCCACTGTGTACGTGGACCACTTCTACTTTGTGCATTCCTCGGTTGATGGACATTTTCATTGCTTCCAAGTGTTGGCTATGGTAAATATTGTTGGAGTGCAGGATTGGCAGCCTGTGACTTTTTGATTCTCATTTTCTCAGGTGATAGACCCAGCAGTGGGTGTGATTGACTGACTGGTAGCACGGAGTTTCCCTTTTCAAAGCACCTTCTTTGTGTTTTCATTAGTGGCTCTTACCACGTCCCCCTTAGAATCGAGGGTACGCATTTCTCCACAATCGCTTCAGCATTTATTGTTTGCAGCATTTATGCTAATGGCCCTTCTGGCTGCTGTGAGCTGATAGGTTTTTGTAATTTGAGTTTGCATGTCTTTGAAAATTCGTAAAACTCATCATTTTTCTCTGCCGTTTTCTTTTCTGTTAAAAAAAGGAAACAATTGGGAGTACAATATAACTCTTGAAATTGTCTTCTTGGAGGTTTGCCCTCTTTTTAATTTTTTGGTCGATTTTCCACCCCAGAATTTATTTAGAGAGCAGGTGTCATTTACCGAACTGCAATTTGGTGAATGTTTAGTGACCTTTAGCAATGGGTTTAAAGCTGCTGTTCTGGGAAGTGGCCTCAAGCAGGCAGCATTTCTCCATTCCCCAATCTGGGTACTAGGGCAGCAGAGCCTTTCTGGAAGTCGTGTCCTAGGTTGTAAATTACATTGGCATGTGCATGGAGAAACCCCATAAGTTTATGTCTCATTAATTCTTCTTGGTTTTAAAATTTTTCTTAATTGGGGTAAAGCTTAGAATATTGTCTGCCCTAGGTGTACACAATCTGGTTCATTTGTACATTATATATGTCTATTCAAGTACAGATCCTCTTCCCATGTAAAATGTTACTGAGGGTTCCGCAGACCTCCCTTGTTCTATGGTCGGTCTTTTTGAGATATGTATATAATATGTGTTTGTATACATATAGTAACACTAATCTTAATTTATCCATTCCCCCCACTTTTCCTTTTAGATGAGCACAGTTTGTTTTCTAAGTCTGTGAGTGTCTTTCTCTGTGGAAATATGTTCATTTGTGTCAGTTATTAGATAACGCCTGTAAGTCATATCATAGAATATAGGTCTTTTGCTTTCCGACTTACCTCATATTTCGTGATTATCTCCAGACTCATTTGTGGTGCCTCAGAGAGCAATGGTTCATTGTTTTCCATGGCTAATATTCCACTGTGTACATGGACCACTTCTTCTTTATCCACTCACCTGTTGTTGGACATTTTGATTGCTTCACTGTCTTGGCTATTGTGAATAAGGCTGCACTGCAGCTTTTGCGGCCTGTGTCTTCTCGATTCTTGTCTTCTCAGGTGAGAGGTCCAATGGTGCGCCTGCTGGATTGAATGGTACCTCCATTTTTACTTTTAAACACAGCTCCTTTCTGTTCCCATCATTGGCTGTTACGCCTTTACGTCTCACCAGCAGGTAGAGGGTACACAGTTCTCTAAATCCCCTTCAGCATTTATTGTTTGTAGACTTTTTGCTGATGGTGAGTCGACTGGTGTAAGTTGAAACTTTTTGTAGATTAGATTGCATGGGTCTAACACTCCCTGAGGTGGAGCTTTTATCCATTTTCCTTGTTTTAAAGAAGAGCGTGAGTAAACCTAAACTCTTCATACTCTCTTCTTGAAACATTTGCCTCTTTTGAATTTTATTGTCCATTCCCTACTTCTGCACAATTTTTTAGCGCAGGTGTCCTTTACAGCCCTGAGTCCTTGTGAATGTTAAGTGACCATTAGCTGTGAGTTTAAAGCTGTTCTTGCAGGAAACGGCCACTAGGTGGCAGCATTTCCCCGTAAACAAATTTGGTTACTAGGGAAACAGAGAGCCTTAATGGAAGCGGTGTTCTAGGTTGTAAATTAGAATGGAATGTGCCAGGAAAAAGCCCTTTAAGTTTATGTCTCATTACTTCTTGTTCATATTTGTAATTTACTTTTTTATTTTTTATCCCAGCAAATATGATTACAATGGTTTGTTTGTTCTAGGTGTGCAAGATGTGGTTCTTTCACACATATACATGTATCTATTCTTCCTCCCATCCTTTTCCCATGTAGGTTATGACACAATGTTGAGTAGTCTTCTCCTCGTCTTCCGTACGTCTTTGGTGGTTATGTATTTCACGTGGTTTGTATATCTCTGTTAAACCCAATATGGTAATGTATCCAATCCTCATCCCTTTCTATGTGGTGAACCATAAGTTTTTTAATGATTCTGTGATTGCCTTTCTCTGTGGAAATATCTTCATTGGTATCAATTTTTAAGTAACTCTTAAAAGGGATATGATAGGATATGTGTCGTTTGCTTTCTCACTTACTACAGGTGGCGTGATTACGTCTAGACTCATCTATGGTGCTGCAAATGGCATTGTTTCATTTTTTCACTAGCGAATATTCCATCTGTACATGGAAGAGTTCTTCTTTGTCCACCCATCTGTTGGTGGACTTTTTGGTTACTTCCCTATCTTGGCTATTATAATACTGTGCAATGCAGATTTGCCTGCCTGTGTCTTTCCAATTCTCTCTTCTTAGATTATAGGTCGAGGAGTGGGCCTGCTGGATCATATGGTAGCTCAATGTTTACCTTTTTAAGGCACCTCCATTCTGTTCTCATTCGTGGCCCTTTCCAACTTACGTCCCACTTGAAGTTGAGTGTATGCATTTCTCCACAACACCTTCAGCATTTATTGTTTTGTAGTTTTCTTGCTGATGGTTATTCTGACAAGTGTGAGCTGATACCTCTCTGTGGTTGAATTCGAATGTGCCACATAATCCCTTGAAATTGAGCTTTAAGGCATGTCTTTTTTATTTTTCAAGCTGTGATTATCCCTTAGTTCTTCAAAGTGTTCTCTTTAAGTATGTGTCACATTTTGAAATGTTTTGTCCGTTACCTCCCTCAAGACATTTTGAGGGCAGGTTTCATTTACAGTTCTGCAGTACCGGTTCCTATGAAATGACCATTAGCACAGGCTTTAAAGCTGCTTTTGCAGGTAACTGCCAGAGGGTGGCAGCCTTTCTATGTCCCCCACCCTGGTATCTAGGGAAAAGCCCTTGCGGCCTGTGGGGTTTCTCGGGTATAAATTAGAGTGGAGTGTGCCCGGACAAACCCGGACAAGCTGATGTCTCCTTACTTTTGTTGGATTTTTAAATTTAATTTTTATTTTTTATTGGAGTAAATTTCCACTGTGTACGTGGACCACTTCTACTTTGTGCATTCCTCGGTTGATGGACATTTTCATTGCTTCCAAGTGTTGGCTATGGTAAATATTGTTGGAGTGCAGGATTGGCAGCCTGTGACTTTTTGATTCTCATTTTCTCAGGTGATAGACCCAGCAGTGGGTGTGATTGACTGACTGGTAGCACGGAGTTTCCCTTTTCAAAGCACCTTCTTTGTGTTTTCATTAGTGGCTCTTACCACGTCCCCCTTAGAATCGAGGGTACGCATTTCTCCACAATCGCTTCAGCATTTATTGTTTGCAGCATTTATGCTAATGGCCCTTCTGGCTGCTGTGAGCTGATAGGTTTTTGTAATTTGAGTTTGCATGTCTTTGAAAATTCGTAAAACTCATTTTTCTCTGCCGTTTTCTTTTCTGTTAAAAAAAGGAAACAAATGGGAGTACAATATAACTCTTGAAATTGTCTTCTTGGAGGTTTGCCCTCTTTTTAATTTTTTGGTCGATTTTCCACCCCAGAATTTATTTAGAGAGCAGGTGTCATTTACCGAACTGCAATTTGGTGAATGTTTAGTGACCTTTAGCAATGGGTTTAAAGCTGCTGTTCTGGGAAGTGGCCTCAAGCAGGCAGCATTTCTCCATTCCCCAATCTGGGTACTAGGGCAGCAGAGCCTTTCTGGAAGTCGTGTCCTAGGTTGTAAATTACATTGGCATGTGCATGGAGAAACCCCATAAGTTTATGTCTCATTAATTCTTCTTGGTTTTAAAAATTTTCTTAATTGGGGTAAAGCTTAGAATATTGTCTGCCCTAGGTGTACACAATCTGGTTCATTTGTACATTCTATATGTCTATTCAAGTACAGATCCTCTTCCCATGTAAAATGTTACTGAGGGTTCCGCAGACCTCCCTTGCTCTATGGTCGGTCTTTTTGAGATATGTATATAATATGTGTTTGTATACATATAGTAACACTAATCTTAATTTATCCATTCCCCCCACTTTTCCTTTTAGATGAGCACAGTTTGTTTTCTAAGTCTGTGAGTGTCTTTCTCTGTGGAAATATGTTCATTTGTGTCAGTTATTAGATAACGCCTGTAAGTCATATCATAGAATATAGGTCTTTTGCTTTCCGACTTACCTCATATTTCGTGATTATCTCCAGACTCATTTGTGGTGCCTCAGAGAGCAATGGTTCATTGTTTTCCATGGCTAATATTCCACTGTGTACATGGACCACTTCTTCTTTATCCACTCACCTGTTGTTGGACATTTTGATTGCTTCACTGTCTTGGCTATTGTGAATAAGGCTGCACTGCAGCTTTTGCGGCCTGTGTCTTCTCGATTCTTGTCTTCTCAGGTGAGAGGTCCAATGGTGCGCCTGCTGGATTGAATGGTACCTCCATTTTTACTTTTAAACACAGCTCCTTTCTGTTCCCATCATTGGCTGTTACGCCTTTACGTCTCACCAGCAGGTAGAGGGTACACAGTTCTCTAAATCCCCTTCAGCATTTATTGTTTGTAGACTTTTTGCTGATGGTGAGTCGACTGGTGTAAGTTGAAACTTTTTGTAGATTAGATTGCATGGGTCTAACACTCCCTGAGGTGGAGCTTTTATCCATTTTCCTTGTTTTAAAGAAGAGCGTGAGTAAACCTAAACTCTTCATACTCTCTTCTTGAAACATTTGCCTCTTTTGAATTTTATTGTCCATTCCCTACTTCTGCACAATTTTTTAGCGCAGGTGTCCTTTACAGCCCTGAGTCCTTGTGAATGTTAAGTGACCATTAGCTGTGAGTTTAAAGCTGTTCTTGCAGGAAACGGCCACTAGGTGGCAGCATTTCCCCGTAAACAAATTTGGTTACTAGGGAAACAGAGAGCCTTAATGGAAGCGGTGTTCTAGGTTGTAAATTAGAATGGAATGTGCCAGGAAAAAGCCCTTTAAGTTTATGTCTCATTACTTCTTGTTCATATTTGTAATTTACTTTTTTATTTTTTATCCCAGCAAATATGATTACAATGGTTTGTTTGTTCTAGGTGTGCAAGATGTGGTTCTTTCACACATATACATGTATCTATTCTTCCTCCCATCCTTTTCCCATGTAGGTTATGACACAATGTTGAGTAGTCTTCTCCTCGTCTTCCGTACGTCTTTGGTGGTTATGTATTTCACGTGGTTTGTATATCTCTGTTAAACCCAATATGGTAATGTATCCAATCCTCATCCCTTTCTATGTGGTGAACCATAAGTTTTTTAATGATTCTGTGATTGCCTTTCTCTGTGGAAATATCTTCATTGGTATCAATTTTTAAGTAACTCTTAAAAGGGATATGATAGGATATGTGTCTTTTGCTTTCTCACTTACTACAGGTGGCGTGATTACGTCTAGACTCATCTATGGTGCTGCAAATGGCATTGTTTCATTTTTTCACTAGCGAATATTCCATCTGTACATGGAAGAGTTCTTCTTTGTCCACCCATCTGTTGGTGGACTTTTTGGTTACTTCCCTATCTTGGCTATTATAATACTGTGCAATGCAGATTTGCCTGCCTGTGTCTTTCCAATTCTCTCTTCTTAGATTATAGGTCGAGGAGTGGGCCTGCTGGATCATATGGTAGCTCAATGTTTACCTTTTTAAGGCACCTCCATTCTGTTCTCATTCGTGGCCCTTTCCAACTTACGTCCCACTTGAAGTTGAGTGTATGCATTTCTCCACAACACCTTCAGCATTTATTGTTTTGTAGTTTTCTTGCTGATGGTTATTCTGACAAGTGTGAGCTGATACCTCTCTGTGGTTGAATTCGAATGTGCCACATAATCCCTTGAAATTGAGCTTTAAGGCATGTCTTTTTTATTTTTCAAGCTGTGATTATCCCTTAGTTCTTCAAAGTGTTCTCTTTAAGTATGTGTCACATTTTGAAATGTTTTGTCCGTTACCTCCCTCAAGACATTTTGAGGGCAGGTTTCATTTACAGTTCTGCAGTACCGGTTCCTATGAAATGACCATTAGCACAGGCTTTAAAGCTGCTTTTGCAGGTAACTGCCAGAGGGTGGCAGCCTTTCTATGTCCCCCACCCTGGTATCTAGGGAAAAGCCCTTGCGGCCTGTGGGGTTTCTCGGGTATAAATTAGAGTGGAGTGTGCCCGGACAAACCCGGACAAGCTGATGTCTCCTTACTTTTGTTGGATTTTTAAATTTAATTTTTATTTTTTATTGGAGTAAATTTCCACTGTGTACGTGGACCACTTCTACTTTGTGCATTCCTCGGTTGATGGACATTTTCATTGCTTCCAAGTGTTGGCTATGGTAAATATTGTTGGAGTGCAGGATTGGCAGCCTGTGACTTTTTGATTCTCATTTTCTCAGGTGATAGACCCAGCAGTGGGTGTGATTGACTGACTGGTAGCACGGAGTTTCCCTTTTCAAAGCACCTTCTTTGTGTTTTCATTAGTGGCTCTTACCACGTCCCCCTTAGAATCGAGGGTACGCATTTCTCCACAATCGCTTCAGCATTTATTGTTTGCAGCATTTATGCTAATGGCCCTTCTGGCTGCTGTGAGCTGATAGGTTTTTGTAATTTGAGTTTGCATGTCTTTGAAAATTCGTAAAACTCATCATTTTTCTCTGCCGTTTTCTTTTCTGTTAAAAAAAGGAAACAATTGGGAGTACAATATAACTCTTGAAATTGTCTTCTTGGAGGTTTGCCCTCTTTTTAATTTTTTGGTCGATTTTCCACCCCAGAATTTATTTAGAGAGCAGGTGTCATTTACCGAACTGCAATTTGGTGAATGTTTAGTGACCTTTAGCAATGGGTTTAAAGCTGCTGTTCTGGGAAGTGGCCTCAAGCAGGCAGCATTTCTCCATTCCCCAATCTGGGTACTAGGGCAGCAGAGCCTTTCTGGAAGTCGTGTCCTAGGTTGTAAATTACATTGGCATGTGCATGGAGAAACCCCATAAGTTTATGTCTCATTAATTCTTCTTGGTTTTAAAAATTTTCTTAATTGGGGTAAAGCTTAGAATATTGTCTGCCCTAGGTGTACACAATCTGGTTCATTTGTACATTCTATATGTCTATTCAAGTACAGATCCTCTTCCCATGTAAAATGTTACTGAGGGTTCCGCAGACCTCCCTTGCTCTATGGTCGGTCTTTTTGAGATATGTATATAATATGTGTTTGTATACATATAGTAACACTAATCTTAATTTATCCATTCCCCCCACTTTTCCTTTTAGATGAGCACAGTTTGTTTTCTAAGTCTGTGAGTGTCTTTCTCTGTGGAAATATGTTCATTTGTGTCAGTTATTAGATAACGCCTGTAAGTCATATCATAGAATATAGGTCTTTTGCTTTCCGACTTACCTCATATTTCGTGATTATCTCCAGACTCATTTGTGGTGCCTCAGAGAGCAATGGTTCATTGTTTTCCATGGCTAATATTCCACTGTGTACATGGACCACTTCTTCTTTATCCACTCACCTGTTGTTGGACATTTTGATTGCTTCACTGTCTTGGCTATTGTGAATAAGGCTGCACTGCAGCTTTTGCGGCCTGTGTCTTCTCGATTCTTGTCTTCTCAGGTGAGAGGTCCAATGGTGCGCCTGCTGGATTGAATGGTACCTCCATTTTTACTTTTAAACACAGCTCCTTTCTGTTCCCATCATTGGCTGTTACGCCTTTACGTCTCACCAGCAGGTAGAGGGTACACAGTTCTCTAAATCCCCTTCAGCATTTATTGTTTGTAGACTTTTTGCTGATGGTGAGTCGACTGGTGTAAGTTGAAACTTTTTGTAGATTAGATTGCATGGGTCTAACACTCCCTGAGGTGGAGCTTTTATCCATTTTCCTTGTTTTAAAGAAGAGCGTGAGTAAACCTAAACTCTTCATACTCTCTTCTTGAAACATTTGCCTCTTTTGAATTTTATTGTCCATTCCCTACTTCTGCACAATTTTTTAGCGCAGGTGTCCTTTACAGCCCTGAGTCCTTGTGAATGTTAAGTGACCATTAGCTGTGAGTTTAAAGCTGTTCTTGCAGGAAACGGCCACTAGGTGGCAGCATTTCCCCGTAAACAAATTTGGTTACTAGGGAAACAGAGAGCCTTAATGGAAGCGGTGTTCTAGGTTGTAAATTAGAATGGAATGTGCCAGGAAAAAGCCCTTTAAGTTTATGTCTCATTACTTCTTGTTCATATTTGTAATTTACTTTTTTATTTTTTATCCCAGCAAATATGATTACAATGGTTTGTTTGTTCTAGGTGTGCAAGATGTGGTTCTTTCACACATATACATGTATCTATTCTTCCTCCCATCCTTTTCCCATGTAGGTTATGACACAATGTTGAGTAGTCTTCTCCTCGTCTTCCGTACGTCTTTGGTGGTTATGTATTTCACGTGGTTTGTATATCTCTGTTAAACCCAATATGGTAATGTATCCAATCCTCATCCCTTTCTATGTGGTGAACCATAAGTTTTTTAATGATTCTGTGATTGCCTTTCTCTGTGGAAATATCTTCATTGGTATCAATTTTTAAGTAACTCTTAAAAGGGATATGATAGGATATGTGTCGTTTGCTTTCTCACTTACTACAGGTGGCGTGATTACGTCTAGACTCATCTATGGTGCTGCAAATGGCATTGTTTCATTTTTTCACTAGCGAATATTCCATCTGTACATGGAAGAGTTCTTCTTTGTCCACCCATCTGTTGGTGGACTTTTTGGTTACTTCCCTATCTTGGCTATTATAATACTGTGCAATGCAGATTTGCCTGCCTGTGTCTTTCCAATTCTCTCTTCTTAGATTATAGGTCGAGGAGTGGGCCTGCTGGATCATATGGTAGCTCAAAGTTTACCTTTTTAAGTCACCTCCATTCTGTTCTCATTCGTGGCCCTTTCCAACTTACGTCCCACTTGAAGTTGAGTGTATGCATTTCTCCACAACACCTTCAGCATTTATTGTTTTGTAGTTTTCTTGCTGATGGTTATTCTGACAAGTGTGAGCTGATACCTCTCTGTGGTTGAATTCGAATGTGCCACATAATCCGTTGAAATTGAGCTTTAAGGCATGTCTTTTTTATTTTTCAAGCTGTGATTATCCCTTAGTTCTTCAAAGTGTTCTCTTTAAGTATGTGTCACATTTTGAAATGTTTTGTCCGTTACCTCCCTCAAGACATTTTGAGGGCAGGTTTCATTTACAGTTCTGCAGTACCGGTTCCTATGAAATGACCATTAGCACAGGCTTTAAAGCTGCTTTTGCAGGTAACTGCCAGAGGGTGGCAGCCTTTCTATGTCCCCCACCCTGGTATCTAGGGAAAAGCCCTTGCGGCCTGTGGGGTTTCTCGGGTATAAATTAGAGTGGAGTGTGCCCGGACAAACCCAGACAAGCTGATGTCTCCTTACTTTTGTTGGATTTTTAAATTTAATTTTTATTTTTTATTGGAGTAAATTTCCACTGTGTACGTGGACCACTTCTACTTTGTGCATTCCTCGGTTGATGGACATTTTCATTGCTTCCAAGTGTTGGCTATGGTAAATATTGTTGGAGTGCAGGATTGGCAGCCTGTGACTTTTTGATTCTCATTTTCTCAGGTGATAGACCCAGCAGTGGGTGTGATTGACTGACTGGTAGCACGGAGTTTCCCTTTTCAAAGCACCTTCTTTGTGTTTTCATTAGTGGCTCTTACCACGTCCCCCTTAGAATCGAGGGTACGCATTTCTCCACAATCGCTTCAGCATTTATTGTTTGCAGCATTTATGCTAATGGCCCTTCTGGCTGCTGTGAGCTGATAGGTTTTTGTAATTTGAGTTTGCATGTCTTTGAAAATTCGTAAAACTCATCATTTTTCTCTGCCGTTTTCTTTTCTGTTAAAAAAAGGAAACAAATGGGAGTACAATATAACTCTTGAAATTGTCTTCTTGGAGGTTTGCCCTCTTTTTAATTTTTTGGTCGATTTTCCACCCCAGAATTTATTTAGAGAGCAGGTGTCATTTACCGAACTGCAATTTGGTGAATGTTTAGTGACCTTTAGCAATGGGTTTAAAGCTGCTGTTCTGGGAAGTGGCCTCAAGCAGGCAGCATTTCTCCATTCCCCAATCTGGGTACTAGGGCAGCAGAGCCTTTCTGGAAGTCGTGTCCTAGGTTGTAAATTACATTGGCATGTGCATGGAGAAACCCCATAAGTTTATGTCTCATTAATTCTTCTTGGTTTTAAAAATTTTCTTAATTGGGGTAAAGCTTAGAATATTGTCTGCCCTAGGTGTACACAATCTGGTTCATTTGTACATTCTATATGTCTATTCAAGTACAGATCCTCTTCCCATGTAAAATGTTACTGAGGGTTCCGCAGACCTCCCTTGCTCTATGGTCGGTCTTTTTGAGATATGTATATAATATGTGTTTGTATACATATAGTAACACTAATCTTAATTTATCCATTCCCCCCACTTTTCCTTTTAGATGAGCACAGTTTGTTTTCTAAGTCTGTGAGTGTCTTTCTCTGTGGAAATATGTTCATTTGTGTCAGTTATTAGATAACGCCTGTAAGTCATATCATAGAATATAGGTCTTTTGCTTTCCGACTTACCTCATATTTCGTGATTATCTCCAGACTCATTTGTGGTGCCTCAGAGAGCAATGGTTCATTGTTTTCCATGGCTAATATTCCACTGTGTACATGGACCACTTCTTCTTTATCCACTCACCTGTTGTTGGACATTTTGATTGCTTCACTGTCTTGGCTATTGTGAATAAGGCTGCACTGCAGCTTTTGCGGCCTGTGTCTTCTCGATTCTTGTCTTCTCAGGTGAGAGGTCCAATGGTGCGCCTGCTGGATTGAATGGTACCTCCATTTTTACTTTTAAACACAGCTCCTTTCTGTTCTCATCATTGGCTGTTACGCCTTTACGTCTCACCAGCAGGTAGAGGGTACACAGTTCTCTAAATCCCCTTCAGCATTTATTGTTTGTAGACTTTTTGCTGATGGTGAGTCGACTGGTGTAAGTTGAAACTTTTTGTAGATTAGATTGCATGGGTCTAACACTCCCTGAGGTGGAGCTTTTATCCATTTTCCTTGTTTTAAAGAAGAGCGTGAGTAAACCTAAACTCTTCATACTCTCTTCTTGAAACATTTGCCTCTTTTGAATTTTATTGTCCATTCCCTACTTCTGCACAGTTTTTTAGGGCAGGTGTCCTTTACAGCCCTGAGTCCTTGTGAATGTTAAGTGACCATTAGCTGTGAGTTTAAAGCTGTTCTTGCAGGAAACGGCCACTAGGTGGCAGCATTTCCCCGTAAACAAATTTGGTTACTAGGGAAACAGAGAGCCTTAATGGAAGCGGTGTTCTAGGTTGTAAATTAGAATGGAATGTGCCAGGAAAAAGCCCTTTAAGTTTATGTCTCATTACTTCTTGTTCATATTTGTAATTTATTTTTTATCCCAGCAAATATGATTACAATGGTTTGTTTGTTCTAGGTGTGCAAGATGTGGTTCTTTCACACATATACATGTATCTATTCTTCCTCCCATCCTTTTCCCATGTAGGTTATGACACAATGTTGAGTAGTCTTCTCCTCGTCTTCCGTACGTCTTTGGTGGTTATGTATTTCACGTGGTATGTATATCTCTGTTAAACCCAATATGGTAATGTATCCAATCCTCATCCCTTTCTATGTGGTGAACAATAAGTTTTTTAATGATTCTGTGATTGCCTTTCTCTGTGGAAATATCTTCATTGGTATCAATTTTTAAGTAACTCTTAAAAGGGATATGATAGGATATGTGTCTTTTGCTTTCTCACTTACTACAGGTGGCGTGATTACGTCTAGACTCATCTATGGTGCTGCAAATGGCATTGTTTCATTTTTTCACTAGCGAATATTCCATCTGTACACGGAAGAGTTCTTCTTTGTCCACCCATCTGTTGGTGGACTTTTTGGTTACTTCCCTATCTTGGCTATTATAATACTGTGCAATGCAGATTTGCCTGCCTGTGTCTTTCCAATTCTCTCTTCTTAGATTATAGGTCGAGGAGTGGGCCTGCTGGATCATATGGTAGCTCAATGTTTACCTTTTTAAGGCACCTCCATTCTGTTCTCATTCGTGGCCCTTTCCAACTTACGTCCCACTTGAAGTTGAGTGTATGCATTTCTCCACAACACCTTCAGCATTTATTGTTTTGTAGTTTTCTTGCTGATGGTTATTCTGACAAGTGTGAGCTGATACCTCTCTGTGGTTGAATTCGAATGTGCCACATAATCCCTTGAAATTGAGCTTTAAGGCATGTCTTTTTTATTTTTCAAGCTGTGATTATCCCTTAGTTCTTCAAAGTGTTCTCTTTAAGTATGTGTCACATTTTGAAATGTTTTGTCCGTTACCTCCCTCAAGACATTTTGAGGGCAGGTTTCATTTACAGTTCTGCAGTACCGGTTCCTATGAAATGACCATTAGCACAGGCTTTAAAGCTGCTTTTGCAGGTAACTGCCAGAGGGTGGCAGCCTTTCTATGTCCCCCACCGTGGTATCTAGGGAAAAGCCCTTGCGGCCTGTGGGGTTTCTCGGGTATAAATTAGAGTGGAGTGTGCCCGGACAAACCCGGACAAGCTGATGTCTCCTTACTTTTGTTGGATTTTTAAATTTAATTTTTATTTTTTATTGGAGTAAATTTCCACTGTGTACGTGGACCACTTCTACTTTGTGCATTCCTCGGTTGATGGACATTTTCATTGCTTCCAAGTGTTGGCTATGGTAAATATTGTTGGAGTGCAGGATTGGCAGCCTGTGACTTTTTGATTCTCATTTTCTCAGGTGATAGACCCAGCAGTGGGTGTGATTGACTGACTGGTAGCACGGAGTTTCCCTTTTCAAAGCACCTTCTTTGTGTTTTCATTAGTGGCTCTTACCACGTCCCCCTTAGAATCGAGGGTACGCATTTCTCCACAATCGCTTCAGCATTTATTGTTTGCAGCATTTATGCTAATGGCCCTTCTGGCTGCTGTGAGCTGATAGGTTTTTGTAATTTGAGTTTGCATGTCTTTGAAAATTCGTAAAACTCATCATTTTTCTCTGCCGTTTTCTTTTCTGTTAAAAAAAGGAAACAATTGGGAGTACAATATAACTCTTGAAATTGTCTTCTTGGAGGTTTGCCCTCTTTTTAATTTTTTGGTCGATTTTCCACCCCAGAATTTATTTAGAGAGCAGGTGTCATTTACCGAACTGCAATTTGGTGAATGTTTAGTGACCTTTAGCAATGGGTTTAAAGCTGCTGTTCTGGGAAGTGGCCTCAAGCAGGCAGCATTTCTCCATTCCCCAATCTGGGTACTAGGGCAGCAGAGCCTTTCTGGAAGTCGTGTCCTAGGTTGTAAATTACATTGGCATGTGCATGGAGAAACCCCATAAGTTTATGTCTCATTAATTCTTCTTGGTTTTAAAATTTTTCTTAATTGGGGTAAAGCTTAGAATATTGTCTGCCCTAGGTGTACACAATCTGGTTCATTTGTACATTCTATATGTCTATTCAAGTACAGATCCTCTTCCCATGTAAAATGTTACTGAGGGTTCCGCAGACCTCCCTTGCTCTATGGTCGGTCTTTTTGAGATATGTATATAATATGTGTTTGTATACATATAGTAACACTAATCTTAATTTATCCATTCCCCCCACTTTTCCTTTTAGATGAGCACAGTTTGTTTTCTAAGTCTGTGAGTGTCTTTCTCTGTGGAAATATGTTCATTTGTGTCAGTTATTAGATAACGCCTGTAAGTCATATCATAGAATATAGGTCTTTTGCTTTCCGACTTACCTCATATTTCGTGATTATCTCCAGACTCATTTGTGGTGCCTCAGAGAGCAATGGTTCATTGTTTTCCATGGCTAATATTCCACTGTGTACATGGACCACTTCTTCTTTATCCACTCACCTGTTGTTGGACATTTTGATTGCTTCACTGTCTTGGCTATTGTGAATAAGGCTGCACTGCAGCTTTTGCGGCCTGTGTCTTCTCGATTCTTGTCTTCTCAGGTGAGAGGTCCAATGGTGCGCCTGCTGGATTGAATGGTACCTCCATTTTTACTTTTAAACACAGCTCCTTTCTGTTCCCATCATTGGCTGTTACGCCTTTACGTCTCACCAGCAGGTAGAGGGTACACAGTTCTCTAAATCCCCTTCAGCATTTATTGTTTGTAGACTTTTTGCTGATGGTGAGTCGACTGGTGTAAGTTGAAACTTTTTGTAGATTAGATTGCATGGGTCTAACACTCCCTGAGGTGGAGCTTTTATCCATTTTCCTTGTTTTAAAGAAGAGCGTGAGTAAACCTAAACTCTTCATACTCTCTTCTTGAAACATTTGCCTCTTTTGAATTTTATTGTCCATTCCCTACTTCTGCACAATTTTTTAGCGCAGGTGTCCTTTACAGCCCTGAGTCCTTGTGAATGTTAAGTGACCATTAGCTGTGAGTTTAAAGCTGTTCTTGCAGGAAACGGCCACTAGGTGGCAGCATTTCCCCGTAAACAAATTTGGTTACTAGGGAAACAGAGAGCCTTAATGGAAGCGGTGTTCTAGGTTGTAAATTAGAATGGAATGTGCCAGGAAAAAGCCCTTTAAGTTTATGTCTCATTACTTCTTGTTCATATTTGTAATTTACTTTTTTATTTTTTATCCCAGCAAATATGATTACAATGGTTTGTTTGTTCTAGGTGTGCAAGATGTGGTTCTTTCACACATATACATGTATCTATTCTTCCTCCCATCCTTTTCCCATGTAGGTTATGACACAATGTTGAGTAGTCTTCTCCTCGTCTTCCGTACGTCTTTGGTGGTTATGTATTTCACGTGGTTTGTATATCTCTGTTAAACCCAATATGGTAATGTATCCAATCCTCATCCCTTTCTATGTGGTGAACCATAAGTTTTTTAATGATTCTGTGATTGCCTTTCTCTGTGGAAATATCTTCATTGGTATCAATTTTTAAGTAACTCTTAAAAGGGATATGATAGGATATGTGTCGTTTGCTTTCTCACTTACTACAGGTGGCGTGATTACGTCTAGACTCATCTATGGTGCTGCAAATGGCATTGTTTCATTTTTTCACTAGCGAATATTCCATCTGTACATGGAAGAGTTCTTCTTTGTCCACCCATCTGTTGGTGGACTTTTTGGTTACTTCCCTATCTTGGCTATTATAATACTGTGCAATGCAGATTTGCCTGCCTGTGTCTTTCCAATTCTCTCTTCTTAGATTATAGGTCGAGGAGTGGGCCTGCTGGATCATATGGTAGCTCAATGTTTACCTTTTTAAGGCACCTCCATTCTGTTCTCATTCGTGGCCCTTTCCAACTTACGTCCCACTTGAAGTTGAGTGTATGCATTTCTCCACAACACCTTCAGCATTTATTGTTTTGTAGTTTTCTTGCTGATGGTTATTCTGACAAGTGTGAGCTGATACCTCTCTGTGGTTGAATTCGAATGTGCCACATAATCCCTTGAAATTGAGCTTTAAGGCATGTCTTTTTTATTTTTCAAGCTGTGATTATCCCTTAGTTCTTCAAAGTGTTCTCTTTAAGTATGTGTCACATTTTGAAATGTTTTGTCCGTTACCTCCCTCAAGACATTTTGAGGGCAGGTTTCATTTACAGTTCTGCAGTACCGGTTCCTATGAAATGACCATTAGCACAGGCTTTAAAGCTGCTTTTGCAGGTAACTGCCAGAGGGTGGCAGCCTTTCTATGTCCCCCACCCTGGTATCTAGGGAAAAGCCCTTGCGGCCTGTGGGGTTTCTCGGGTATAAATTAGAGTGGAGTGTGCCCGGACAAACCCGGACAAGCTGATGTCTCCTTACTTTTGTTGGATTTTTAAATTTAATTTTTATTTTTTATTGGAGTAAATTTCCACTGTGTACGTGGACCACTTCTACTTTGTGCATTCCTCGGTTGATGGACATTTTCATTGCTTCCAAGTGTTGGCTATGGTAAATATTGTTGGAGTGCAGGATTGGCAGCCTGTGACTTTTTGATTCTCATTTTCTCAGGTGATAGACCCAGCAGTGGGTGTGATTGACTGACTGGTAGCACGGAGTTTCCCTTTTCAAAGCACCTTCTTTGTGTTTTCATTAGTGGCTCTTACCACGTCCCCCTTAGAATCGAGGGTACGCATTTCTCCACAATCGCTTCAGCATTTATTGTTTGCAGCATTTATGCTAATGGCCCTTCTGGCTGCTGTGAGCTGATAGGTTTTTGTAATTTGAGTTTGCATGTCTTTGAAAATTCGTAAAACTCATCATTTTTCTCTGCCGTTTTCTTTTCTGTTAAAAAAAGGAAACAATTGGGAGTACAATATAACTCTTGAAATTGTCTTCTTGGAGGTTTGCCCTCTTTTTAATTTTTTGGTCGATTTTCCACCCCAGAATTTATTTAGAGAGCAGGTGTCATTTACCGAACTGCAATTTGGTGAATGTTTAGTGACCTTTAGCAATGGGTTTAAAGCTGCTGTTCTGGGAAGTGGCCTCAAGCAGGCAGCATTTCTCCATTCCCCAATCTGGGTACTAGGGCAGCAGAGCCTTTCTGGAAGTCGTGTCCTAGGTTGTAAATTACATTGGCATGTGCATGGAGAAACCCCATAAGTTTATGTCTCATTAATTCTTCTTGGTTTTAAAAATTTTCTTAATTGGGGTAAAGCTTAGAATATTGTCTGCCCTAGGTGTACACAATCTGGTTCATTTGTACATTCTATATGTCTATTCAAGTACAGATCCTCTTCCCATGTAAAATGTTACTGAGGGTTCCGCAGACCTCCCTTGCTCTATGGTCGGTCTTTTTGAGATATGTATATAATATGTGTTTGTATACATATAGTAACACTAATCTTAATTTATCCATTCCCCCCACTTTTCCTTTTAGATGAGCACAGTTTGTTTTCTAAGTCTGTGAGTGTCTTTCTCTGTGGAAATATGTTCATTTGTGTCAGTTATTAGATAACGCCTGTAAGTCATATCATAGAATATAGGTCTTTTGCTTTCCGACTTACCTCATATTTCGTGATTATCTCCAGACTCATTTGTGGTGCCTCAGAGAGCAATGGTTCATTGTTTTCCATGGCTAATATTCCACTGTGTACATGGACCACTTCTTCTTTATCCACTCACCTGTTGTTGGACATTTTGATTGCTTCACTGTCTTGGCTATTGTGAATAAGGCTGCACTGCAGCTTTTGCGGCCTGTGTCTTCTCGATTCTTGTCTTCTCAGGTGAGAGGTCCAATGGTGCGCCTGCTGGATTGAATGGTACCTCCATTTTTACTTTTAAACACAGCTCCTTTCTGTTCCCATCATTGGCTGTTACGCCTTTACGTCTCACCAGCAGGTAGAGGGTACACAGTTCTCTAAATCCCCTTCAGCATTTATTGTTTGTAGACTTTTTGCTGATGGTGAGTCGACTGGTGTAAGTTGAAACTTTTTGTAGATTAGATTGCATGGGTCTAACACTCCCTGAGGTGGAGCTTTTATCCATTTTCCTTGTTTTAAAGAAGAGCGTGAGTAAACCTAAACTCTTCATACTCTCTTCTTGAAACATTTGCCTCTTTTGAATTTTATTGTCCATTCCCTACTTCTGCACAATTTTTTAGCGCAGGTGTCCTTTACAGCCCTGAGTCCTTGTGAATGTTAAGTGACCATTAGCTGTGAGTTTAAAGCTGTTCTTGCAGGAAACGGCCACTAGGTGGCAGCATTTCCCCGTAAACAAATTTGGTTACTAGGGAAACAGAGAGCCTTAATGGAAGCGGTGTTCTAGGTTGTAAATTAGAATGGAATGTGCCAGGAAAAAGCCCTTTAAGTTTATGTCTCATTACTTCTTGTTCATATTTGTAATTTACTTTTTTATTTTTTATCCCAGCAAATATGATTACAATGGTTTGTTTGTTCTAGGTGTGCAAGATGTGGTTCTTTCACACATATACATGTATCTATTCTTCCTCCCATCCTTTTCCCATGTAGGTTATGACACAATGTTGAGTAGTCTTCTCCTCGTCTTCCGTACGTCTTTGGTGGTTATGTATTTCACGTGGTTTGTATATCTCTGTTAAACCCAATATGGTAATGTATCCAATCCTCATCCCTTTCTATGTGGTGAACCATAAGTTTTTTAATGATTCTGTGATTGCCTTTCTCTGTGGAAATATCTTCATTGGTATCAATTTTTAAGTAACTCTTAAAAGGGATATGATAGGATATGTGTCGTTTGCTTTCTCACTTACTACAGGTGGCGTGATTACGTCTAGACTCATCTATGGTGCTGCAAATGGCATTGTTTCATTTTTTCACTAGCGAATATTCCATCTGTACATGGAAGAGTTCTTCTTTGTCCACCCATCTGTTGGTGGACTTTTTGGTTACTTCCCTATCTTGGCTATTATAATACTGTGCAATGCAGATTTGCCTGCCTGTGTCTTTCCAATTCTCTCTTCTTAGATTATAGGTCGAGGAGTGGGCCTGCTGGATCATATGGTAGCTCAATGTTTACCTTTTTAAGGCACCTCCATTCTGTTCTCATTCGTGGCCCTTTCCAACTTACGTCCCACTTGAAGTTGAGTGTATGCATTTCTCCACAACACCTTCAGCATTTATTGTTTTGTAGTTTTCTTGCTGATGGTTATTCTGACAAGTGTGAGCTGATACCTCTCTGTGGTTGAATTCGAATGTGCCACATAATCCCTTGAAATTGAGCTTTAAGGCATGTCTTTTTTATTTTTCAAGCTGTGATTATCCCTTAGTTCTTCAAAGTGTTCTCTTTAAGTATGTGTCACATTTTGAAATGTTTTGTCCGTTACCTCCCTCAAGACATTTTGAGGGCAGGTTTCATTTACAGTTCTGCAGTACCGGTTCCTATGAAATGACCATTAGCACAGGCTTT
Source organism: Balaenoptera ricei (assembly GCF_028023285.1). NCBI lineage: Eukaryota > Metazoa > Chordata > Mammalia > Artiodactyla > Balaenopteridae > Balaenoptera > Balaenoptera ricei. The sequence goes on from NW_026777604.1 coordinate 122,615, forward strand.
AAAGCTGCTTTTGCAGGTAACTGCCAGAGGGTGGCAGCCTTTCTATGTCCCCCACCCTGGTATCTAGGGAAAAGCCCTTGCGGCCTGTGGGGTTTCTCGGGTATAAATTAGAGTGGAGTGTGCCCGGACAAACCCGGACAAGCTGATGTCTCCTTACTTTTGTTGGATTTTTAAATTTAATTTTTATTTTTTATTGGAGTAAATTTCCACTGTGTACGTGGACCACTTCTACTTTGTGCATTCCTCGGTTGATGGACATTTTCATTGCTTCCAAGTGTTGGCTATGGTAAATATTGTTGGAGTGCAGGATTGGCAGCCTGTGACTTTTTGATTCTCATTTTCTCAGGTGATAGACCCAGCAGTGGGTGTGATTGACTGACTGGTAGCACGGAGTTTCCCTTTTCAAAGCACCTTCTTTGTGTTTTCATTAGTGGCTCTTACCACGTCCCCCTTAGAATCGAGGGTACGCATTTCTCCACAATCGCTTCAGCATTTATTGTTTGCAGCATTTATGCTAATGGCCCTTCTGGCTGCTGTGAGCTGATAGGTTTTTGTAATTTGAGTTTGCATGTCTTTGAAAATTCGTAAAACTCATCATTTTTCTCTGCCGTTTTCTTTTCTGTTAAAAAAAGGAAACAAATGGGAGTACAATATAACTCTTGAAATTGTCTTCTTGGAGGTTTGCCCTCTTTTTAATTTTTTGGTCGATTTTCCACCCCAGAATTTATTTAGAGAGCAGGTGTCATTTACCGAACTGCAATTTGGTGAATGTTTAGTGACCTTTAGCAATGGGTTTAAAGCTGCTGTTCTGGGAAGTGGCCTCAAGCAGGCAGCATTTCTCCATTCCCCAATCTGGGTACTAGGGCAGCAGAGCCTTTCTGGAAGTCGTGTCCTAGGTTGTAAATTACATTGGCATGTGCATGGAGAAACCCCATAAGTTTATGTCTCATTAATTCTTCTTGGTTTTAAAAATTTTCTTAATTGGGGTAAAGCTTAGAATATTGTCTGCCCTAGGTGTACACAATCTGGTTCATTTGTACATTCTATATGTCTATTCAAGTACAGATCCTCTTCCCATGTAAAATGTTACTGAGGGTTCCGCAGACCTCCCTTGCTCTATGGTCGGTCTTTTTGAGATATGTATATAATATGTGTTTGTATACATATAGTAACACTAATCTTAATTTATCCATTCCCCCCACTTTTCCTTTTAGATGAGCACAGTTTGTTTTCTAAGTCTGTGAGTGTCTTTCTCTGTGGAAATATGTTCATTTGTGTCAGTTATTAGATAACGCCTGTAAGTCATATCATAGAATATAGGTCTTTTGCTTTCCGACTTACCTCATATTTCGTGATTATCTCCAGACTCATTTGTGGTGCCTCAGAGAGCAATGGTTCATTGTTTTCCATGGCTAATATTCCACTGTGTACATGGACCACTTCTTCTTTATCCACTCACCTGTTGTTGGACATTTTGATTGCTTCACTGTCTTGGCTATTGTGAATAAGGCTGCACTGCAGCTTTTGCGGCCTGTGTCTTCTCGATTCTTGTCTTCTCAGGTGAGAGGTCCAATGGTGCGCCTGCTGGATTGAATGGTACCTCCATTTTTACTTTTAAACACAGCTCCTTTCTGTTCCCATCATTGGCTGTTACGCCTTTACGTCTCACCAGCAGGTAGAGGGTACACAGTTCTCTAAATCCCCTTCAGCATTTATTGTTTGTAGACTTTTTGCTGATGGTGAGTCGACTGGTGTAAGTTGAAACTTTTTGTAGATTAGATTGCATGGGTCTAACACTCCCTGAGGTGGAGCTTTTATCCATTTTCCTTGTTTTAAAGAAGAGCGTGAGTAAACCTAAACTCTTCATACTCTCTTCTTGAAACATTTGCCTCTTTTGAATTTTATTGTCCATTCCCTACTTCTGCACAATTTTTTAGCGCAGGTGTCCTTTACAGCCCTGAGTCCTTGTGAATGTTAAGTGACCATTAGCTGTGAGTTTAAAGCTGTTCTTGCAGGAAACGGCCACTAGGTGGCAGCATTTCCCCGTAAACAAATTTGGTTACTAGGGAAACAGAGAGCCTTAATGGAAGCGGTGTTCTAGGTTGTAAATTAGAATGGAATGTGCCAGGAAAAAGCCCTTTAAGTTTATGTCTCATTACTTCTTGTTCATATTTGTAATTTACTTTTTTATTTTTTATCCCAGCAAATATGATTACAATGGTTTGTTTGTTCTAGGTGTGCAAGATGTGGTTCTTTCACACATATACATGTATCTATTCTTCCTCCCATCCTTTTCCCATGTAGGTTATGACACAATGTTGAGTAGTCTTCTCCTCGTCTTCCGTACGTCTTTGGTGGTTATGTATTTCACGTGGTTTGTATATCTCTGTTAAACCCAATATGGTAATGTATCCAATCCTCATCCCTTTCTATGTGGTGAACCATAAGTTTTTTAATGATTCTGTGATTGCCTTTCTCTGTGGAAATATCTTCATTGGTATCAATTTTTAAGTAACTCTTAAAAGGGATATGATAGGATATGTGTCGTTTGCTTTCTCACTTACTACAGGTGGCGTGATTACGTCTAGACTCATCTATGGTGCTGCAAATGGCATTGTTTCATTTTTTCACTAGCGAATATTCCATCTGTACATGGAAGAGTTCTTCTTTGTCCACCCATCTGTTGGTGGACTTTTTGGTTACTTCCCTATCTTGGCTATTATAATACTGTGCAATGCAGATTTGCCTGCCTGTGTCTTTCCAATTCTCTCTTCTTAGATTATAGGTCGAGGAGTGGGCCTGCTGGATCATATGGTAGCTCAATGTTTACCTTTTTAAGGCACCTCCATTCTGTTCTCATTCGTGGCCCTTTCCAACTTACGTCCCACTTGAAGTTGAGTGTATGCATTTCTCCACAACACCTTCAGCATTTATTGTTTTGTAGTTTTCTTGCTGATGGTTATTCTGACAAGTGTGAGCTGATACCTCTCTGTGGTTGAATTCGAATGTGCCACATAATCCCTTGAAATTGAGCTTTAAGGCATGTCTTTTTTATTTTTCAAGCTGTGATTATCCCTTAGTTCTTCAAAGTGTTCTCTTTAAGTATGTGTCACATTTTGAAATGTTTTGTCCGTTACCTCCCTCAAGACATTTTGAGGGCAGGTTTCATTTACAGTTCTGCAGTACCGGTTCCTATGAAATGACCATTAGCACAGGCTTTAAAGCTGCTTTTGCAGGTAACTGCCAGAGGGTGGCAGCCTTTCTATGTCCCCCACCCTGGTATCTAGGGAAAAGCCCTTGCGGCCTGTGGGGTTTCTCGGGTATAAATTAGAGTGGAGTGTGCCCGGACAAACCCGGACAAGCTGATGTCTCCTTACTTTTGTTGGATTTTTAAATTTAATTTTTATTTTTTATTGGAGTAAATTTCCACTGTGTACGTGGACCACTTCTACTTTGTGCATTCCTCGGTTGATGGACATTTTCATTGCTTCCAAGTGTTGGCTATGGTAAATATTGTTGGAGTGCAGGATTGGCAGCCTGTGACTTTTTGATTCTCATTTTCTCAGGTGATAGACCCAGCAGTGGGTGTGATTGACTGACTGGTAGCACGGAGTTTCCCTTTTCAAAGCACCTTCTTTGTGTTTTCATTAGTGGCTCTTACCACGTCCCCCTTAGAATCGAGGGTACGCATTTCTCCACAATCGCTTCAGCATTTATTGTTTGCAGCATTTATGCTAATGGCCCTTCTGGCTGCTGTGAGCTGATAGGTTTTTGTAATTTGAGTTTGCATGTCTTTGAAAATTCGTAAAACTCATCATTTTTCTCTGCCGTTTTCTTTTCTGTTAAAAAAAGGAAACAAATGGGAGTACAATATAACTCTTGAAATTGTCTTCTTGGAGGTTTGCCCTCTTTTTAATTTTTTGGTCGATTTTCCACCCCAGAATTTATTTAGAGAGCAGGTGTCATTTACCGAACTGCAATTTGGTGAATGTTTAGTGACCTTTAGCAATGGGTTTAAAGCTGCTGTTCTGGGAAGTGGCCTCAAGCAGGCAGCATTTCTCCATTCCCCAATCTGGGTACTAGGGCAGCAGAGCCTTTCTGGAAGTCGTGTCCTAGGTTGTAAATTACATTGGCATGTGCATGGAGAAACCCCATAAGTTTATGTCTCATTAATTCTTCTTGGTTTTAAAAATTTTCTTAATTGGGGTAAAGCTTAGAATATTGTCTGCCCTAGGTGTACACAATCTGGTTCATTTGTACATTCTATATGTCTATTCAAGTACAGATCCTCTTCCCATGTAAAATGTTACTGAGGGTTCCGCAGACCTCCCTTGCTCTATGGTCGGTCTTTTTGAGATATGTATATAATATGTGTTTGTATACATATAGTAACACTAATCTTAATTTATCCATTCCCCCCACTTTTCCTTTTAGATGAGCACAGTTTGTTTTCTAAGTCTGTGAGTGTCTTTCTCTGTGGAAATATGTTCATTTGTGTCAGTTATTAGATAACGCCTGTAAGTCATATCATAGAATATAGGTCTTTTGCTTTCCGACTTACCTCATATTTCGTGATTATCTCCAGACTCATTTGTGGTGCCTCAGAGAGCAATGGTTCATTGTTTTCCATGGCTAATATTCCACTGTGTACATGGACCACTTCTTCTTTATCCACTCACCTGTTGTTGGACATTTTGATTGCTTCACTGTCTTGGCTATTGTGAATAAGGCTGCACTGCAGCTTTTGCGGCCTGTGTCTTCTCGATTCTTGTCTTCTCAGGTGAGAGGTCCAATGGTGCGCCTGCTGGATTGAATGGTACCTCCATTTTTACTTTTAAACACAGCTCCTTTCTGTTCCCATCATTGGCTGTTACGCCTTTACGTCTCACCAGCAGGTAGAGGGTACACAGTTCTCTAAATCCCCTTCAGCATTTATTGTTTGTAGACTTTTTGCTGATGGTGAGTCGACTGGTGTAAGTTGAAACTTTTTGTAGATTAGATTGCATGGGTCTAACACTCCCTGAGGTGGAGCTTTTATCCATTTTCCTTGTTTTAAAGAAGAGCGTGAGTAAACCTAAACTCTTCATACTCTCTTCTTGAAACATTTGCCTCTTTTGAATTTTATTGTCCATTCCCTACTTCTGCACAATTTTTTAGCGCAGGTGTCCTTTACAGCCCTGAGTCCTTGTGAATGTTAAGTGACCATTAGCTGTGAGTTTAAAGCTGTTCTTGCAGGAAACGGCCACTAGGTGGCAGCATTTCCCCGTAAACAAATTTGGTTACTAGGGAAACAGAGAGCCTTAATGGAAGCGGTGTTCTAGGTTGTAAATTAGAATGGAATGTGCCAGGAAAAAGCCCTTTAAGTTTATGTCTCATTACTTCTTGTTCATATTTGTAATTTACTTTTTTATTTTTTATCCCAGCAAATATGATTACAATGGTTTGTTTGTTCTAGGTGTGCAAGATGTGGTTCTTTCACACATATACATGTATCTATTCTTCCTCCCATCCTTTTCCCATGTAGGTTATGACACAATGTTGAGTAGTCTTCTCCTCGTCTTCCGTACGTCTTTGGTGGTTATGTATTTCACGTGGTTTGTATATCTCTGTTAAACCCAATATGGTAATGTATCCAATCCTCATCCCTTTCTATGTGGTGAACCATAAGTTTTTTAATGATTCTGTGATTGCCTTTCTCTGTGGAAATATCTTCATTGGTATCAATTTTTAAGTAACTCTTAAAAGGGATATGATAGGATATGTGTCGTTTGCTTTCTCACTTACTACAGGTGGCGTGATTACGTCTAGACTCATCTATGGTGCTGCAAATGGCATTGTTTCATTTTTTCACTAGCGAATATTCCATCTGTACATGGAAGAGTTCTTCTTTGTCCACCCATCTGTTGGTGGACTTTTTGGTTACTTCCCTATCTTGGCTATTATAATACTGTGCAATGCAGATTTGCCTGCCTGTGTCTTTCCAATTCTCTCTTCTTAGATTATAGGTCGAGGAGTGGGCCTGCTGGATCATATGGTAGCTCAATGTTTACCTTTTTAAGGCACCTCCATTCTGTTCTCATTCGTGGCCCTTTCCAACTTACGTCCCACTTGAAGTTGAGTGTATGCATTTCTCCACAACACCTTCAGCATTTATTGTTTTGTAGTTTTCTTGCTGATGGTTATTCTGACAAGTGTGAGCTGATACCTCTCTGTGGTTGAATTCGAATGTGCCACATAATCCCTTGAAATTGAGCTTTAAGGCATGTCTTTTTTATTTTTCAAGCTGTGATTATCCCTTAGTTCTTCAAAGTGTTCTCTTTAAGTATGTGTCACATTTTGAAATGTTTTGTCCGTTACCTCCCTCAAGACATTTTGAGGGCAGGTTTCATTTACAGTTCTGCAGTACCGGTTCCTATGAAATGACCATTAGCACAGGCTTTAAAGCTGCTTTTGCAGGTAACTGCCAGAGGGTGGCAGCCTTTCTATGTCCCCCACCCTGGTATCTAGGGAAAAGCCCTTGCGGCCTGTGGGGTTTCTCGGGTATAAATTAGAGTGGAGTGTGCCCGGACAAACCCGGACAAGCTGATGTCTCCTTACTTTTGTTGGATTTTTAAATTTAATTTTTATTTTTTATTGGAGTAAATTTCCACTGTGTACGTGGACCACTTCTACTTTGTGCATTCCTCGGTTGATGGACATTTTCATTGCTTCCAAGTGTTGGCTATGGTAAATATTGTTGGAGTGCAGGATTGGCAGCCTGTGACTTTTTGATTCTCATTTTCTCAGGTGATAGACCCAGCAGTGGGTGTGATTGACTGACTGGTAGCACGGAGTTTCCCTTTTCAAAGCACCTTCTTTGTGTTTTCATTAGTGGCTCTTACCACGTCCCCCTTAGAATCGAGGGTACGCATTTCTCCACAATCGCTTCAGCATTTATTGTTTGCAGCATTTATGCTAATGGCCCTTCTGGCTGCTGTGAGCTGATAGGTTTTTGTAATTTGAGTTTGCATGTCTTTGAAAATTCGTAAAACTCATCATTTTTCTCTGCCGTTTTCTTTTCTGTTAAAAAAAGGAAACAATTGGGAGTACAATATAACTCTTGAAATTGTCTTCTTGGAGGTTTGCCCTCTTTTTAATTTTTTGGTCGATTTTCCACCCCAGAATTTATTTAGAGAGCAGGTGTCATTTACCGAACTGCAATTTGGTGAATGTTTAGTGACCTTTAGCAATGGGTTTAAAGCTGCTGTTCTGGGAAGTGGCCTCAAGCAGGCAGCATTTCTCCATTCCCCAATCTGGGTACTAGGGCAGCAGAGCCTTTCTGGAAGTCGTGTCCTAGGTTGTAAATTACATTGGCATGTGCATGGAGAAACCCCATAAGTTTATGTCTCATTAATTCTTCTTGGTTTTAAAATTTTTCTTAATTGGGGTAAAGCTTAGAATATTGTCTGCCCTAGGTGTACACAATCTGGTTCATTTGTACATTCTATATGTCTATTCAAGTACAGATCCTCTTCCCATGTAAAATGTTACTGAGGGTTCCGCAGACCTCCCTTGCTCTATGGTCGGTCTTTTTGAGATATGTATATAATATGTGTTTGTATACATATAGTAACACTAATCTTAATTTATCCATTCCCCCCACTTTTCCTTTTAGATGAGCACAGTTTGTTTTCTAAGTCTGTGAGTGTCTTTCTCTGTGGAAATATGTTCATTTGTGTCAGTTATTAGATAACGCCTGTAAGTCATATCATAGAATATAGGTCTTTTGCTTTCCGACTTACCTCATATTTCGTGATTATCTCCAGACTCATTTGTGGTGCCTCAGAGAGCAATGGTTCATTGTTTTCCATGGCTAATATTCCACTGTGTACATGGACCACTTCTTCTTTATCCACTCACCTGTTGTTGGACATTTTGATTGCTTCACTGTCTTGGCTATTGTGAATAAGGCTGCACTGCAGCTTTTGCGGCCTGTGTCTTCTCGATTCTTGTCTTCTCAGGTGAGAGGTCCAATGGTGCGCCTGCTGGATTGAATGGTACCTCCATTTTTACTTTTAAACACAGCTCCTTTCTGTTCCCATCATTGGCTGTTACGCCTTTACGTCTCACCAGCAGGTAGAGGGTACACAGTTCTCTAAATCCCCTTCAGCATTTATTGTTTGTAGACTTTTTGCTGATGGTGAGTCGACTGGTGTAAGTTGAAACTTTTTGTAGATTAGATTGCATGGGTCTAACACTCCCTGAGGTGGAGCTTTTATCCATTTTCCTTGTTTTAAAGAAGAGCGTGAGTAAACCTAAACTCTTCATACTCTCTTCTTGAAACATTTGCCTCTTTTGAATTTTATTGTCCATTCCCTACTTCTGCACAGTTTTTTAGGGCAGGTGTCCTTTACAGCCCTGAGTCCTTGTGAATGTTAAGTGACCATTAGCTGTGAGTTTAAAGCTGTTCTTGCAGGAAACGGCCACTAGGTGGCAGCATTTCCCCGTAAACAAATTTGGTTACTAGGGAAACAGAGAGCCTTAATGGAAGCGGTGTTCTAGGTTGTAAATTAGAATGGAATGTGCCAGGAAAAAGCCCTTTAAGTTTATGTCTCATTACTTCTTGTTCATATTTGTAATTTATTTTTTATCCCAGCAAATATGATTACAATGGTTTGTTTGTTCTAGGTGTGCAAGATGTGGTTCTTTCACACATATACATGTATCTATTCTTCCTCCCATCCTTTTCCCATGTAGGTTATGACACAATGTTGAGTAGTCTTCTCCTCGTCTTCCGTACGTCTTTGGTGGTTATGTATTTCACGTGGTATGTATATCTCTGTTAAACCCAATATGGTAATGTATCCAATCCTCATCCCTTTCTATGTGGTGAACAATAAGTTTTTTAATGATTCTGTGATTGCCTTTCTCTGTGGAAATATCTTCATTGGTATCAATTTTTAAGTAACTCTTAAAAGGGATATGATAGGATATGTGTCTTTTGCTTTCTCACTTACTACAGGTGGCGTGATTACGTCTAGACTCATCTATGGTGCTGCAAATGGCATTGTTTCATTTTTTCACTAGCGAATATTCCATCTGTACACGGAAGAGTTCTTCTTTGTCCACCCATCTGTTGGTGGACTTTTTGGTTACTTCCCTATCTTGGCTATTATAATACTGTGCAATGCAGATTTGCCTGCCTGTGTCTTTCCAATTCTCTCTTCTTAGATTATAGGTCGAGGAGTGGGCCTGCTGGATCATATGGTAGCTCAATGTTTACCTTTTTAAGGCACCTCCATTCTGTTCTCATTCGTGGCCCTTTCCAACTTACGTCCCACTTGAAGTTGAGTGTATGCATTTCTCCACAACACCTTCAGCATTTATTGTTTTGTAGTTTTCTTGCTGATGGTTATTCTGACAAGTGTGAGCTGATACCTCTCTGTGGTTGAATTCGAATGTGCCACATAATCCCTTGAAATTGAGCTTTAAGGCATGTCTTTTTTATTTTTCAAGCTGTGATTATCCCTTAGTTCTTCAAAGTGTTCTCTTTAAGTATGTGTCACATTTTGAAATGTTTTGTCCGTTACCTCCCTCAAGACATTTTGAGGGCAGGTTTCATTTACAGTTCTGCAGTACCGGTTCCTATGAAATGACCATTAGCACAGGCTTTAAAGCTGCTTTTGCAGGTAACTGCCAGAGGGTGGCAGCCTTTCTATGTCCCCCACCGTGGTATCTAGGGAAAAGCCCTTGCGGCCTGTGGGGTTTCTCGGGTATAAATTAGAGTGGAGTGTGCCCGGACAAACCCGGACAAGCTGATGTCTCCTTACTTTTGTTGGATTTTTAAATTTAATTTTTATTTTTTATTGGAGTAAATTTCCACTGTGTACGTGGACCACTTCTACTTTGTGCATTCCTCGGTTGATGGACATTTTCATTGCTTCCAAGTGTTGGCTATGGTAAATATTGTTGGAGTGCAGGATTGGCAGCCTGTGACTTTTTGATTCTCATTTTCTCAGGTGATAGACCCAGCAGTGGGTGTGATTGACTGACTGGTAGCACGGAGTTTCCCTTTTCAAAGCACCTTCTTTGTGTTTTCATTAGTGGCTCTTACCACGTCCCCCTTAGAATCGAGGGTACGCATTTCTCCACAATCGCTTCAGCATTTATTGTTTGCAGCATTTATGCTAATGGCCCTTCTGGCTGCTGTGAGCTGATAGGTTTTTGTAATTTGAGTTTGCATGTCTTTGAAAATTCGTAAAACTCATCATTTTTCTCTGCCGTTTTCTTTTCTGTTAAAAAAAGGAAACAATTGGGAGTACAATATAACTCTTGAAATTGTCTTCTTGGAGGTTTGCCCTCTTTTTAATTTTTTGGTCGATTTTCCACCCCAGAATTTATTTAGAGAGCAGGTGTCATTTACCGAACTGCAATTTGGTGAATGTTTAGTGACCTTTAGCAATGGGTTTAAAGCTGCTGTTCTGGGAAGTGGCCTCAAGCAGGCAGCATTTCTCCATTCCCCAATCTGGGTACTAGGGCAGCAGAGCCTTTCTGGAAGTCGTGTCCTAGGTTGTAAATTACATTGGCATGTGCATGGAGAAACCCCATAAGTTTATGTCTCATTAATTCTTCTTGGTTTTAAAATTTTTCTTAATTGGGGTAAAGCTTAGAATATTGTCTGCCCTAGGTGTACACAATCTGGTTCATTTGTACATTCTATATGTCTATTCAAGTACAGATCCTCTTCCCATGTAAAATGTTACTGAGGGTTCCGCAGACCTCCCTTGCTCTATGGTCGGTCTTTTTGAGATATGTATATAATATGTGTTTGTATACATATAGTAACACTAATCTTAATTTATCCATTCCCCCCACTTTTCCTTTTAGATGAGCACAGTTTGTTTTCTAAGTCTGTGAGTGTCTTTCTCTGTGGAAATATGTTCATTTGTGTCAGTTATTAGATAACGCCTGTAAGTCATATCATAGAATATAGGTCTTTTGCTTTCCGACTTACCTCATATTTCGTGATTATCTCCAGACTCATTTGTGGTGCCTCAGAGAGCAATGGTTCATTGTTTTCCATGGCTAATATTCCACTGTGTACATGGACCACTTCTTCTTTATCCACTCACCTGTTGTTGGACATTTTGATTGCTTCACTGTCTTGGCTATTGTGAATAAGGCTGCACTGCAGCTTTTGCGGCCTGTGTCTTCTCGATTCTTGTCTTCTCAGGTGAGAGGTCCAATGGTGCGCCTGCTGGATTGAATGGTACCTCCATTTTTACTTTTAAACACAGCTCCTTTCTGTTCCCATCATTGGCTGTTACGCCTTTACGTCTCACCAGCAGGTAGAGGGTACACAGTTCTCTAAATCCCCTTCAGCATTTATTGTTTGTAGACTTTTTGCTGATGGTGAGTCGACTGGTGTAAGTTGAAACTTTTTGTAGATTAGATTGCATGGGTCTAACACTCCCTGAGGTGGAGCTTTTATCCATTTTCCTTGTTTTAAAGAAGAGCGTGAGTAAACCTAAACTCTTCATACTCTCTTCTTGAAACATTTGCCTCTTTTGAATTTTATTGTCCATTCCCTACTTCTGCACAATTTTTTAGCGCAGGTGTCCTTTACAGCCCTGAGTCCTTGTGAATGTTAAGTGACCATTAGCTGTGAGTTTAAAGCTGTTCTTGCAGGAAACGGCCACTAGGTGGCAGCATTTCCCCGTAAACAAATTTGGTTACTAGGGAAACAGAGAGCCTTAATGGAAGCGGTGTTCTAGGTTGTAAATTAGAATGGAATGTGCCAGGAAAAAGCCCTTTAAGTTTATGTCTCATTACTTCTTGTTCATATTTGTAATTTACTTTTTTATTTTTTATCCCAGCAAATATGATTACAATGGTTTGTTTGTTCTAGGTGTGCAAGATGTGGTTCTTTCACACATATACATGTATCTATTCTTCCTCCCATCCTTTTCCCATGTAGGTTATGACACAATGTTGAGTAGTCTTCTCCTCGTCTTCCGTACGTCTTTGGTGGTTATGTATTTCACGTGGTTTGTATATCTCTGTTAAACCCAATATGGTAATGTATCCAATCCTCATCCCTTTCTATGTGGTGAACCATAAGTTTTTTAATGATTCTGTGATTGCCTTTCTCTGTGGAAATATCTTCATTGGTATCAATTTTTAAGTAACTCTTAAAAGGGATATGATAGGATATGTGTCGTTTGCTTTCTCACTTACTACAGGTGGCGTGATTACGTCTAGACTCATCTATGGTGCTGCAAATGGCATTGTTTCATTTTTTCACTAGCGAATATTCCATCTGTACATGGAAGAGTTCTTCTTTGTCCACCCATCTGTTGGTGGACTTTTTGGTTACTTCCCTATCTTGGCTATTATAATACTGTGCAATGCAGATTTGCCTGCCTGTGTCTTTCCAATTCTCTCTTCTTAGATTATAGGTCGAGGAGTGGGCCTGCTGGATCATATGGTAGCTCAATGTTTACCTTTTTAAGGCACCTCCATTCTGTTCTCATTCGTGGCCCTTTCCAACTTACGTCCCACTTGAAGTTGAGTGTATGCATTTCTCCACAACACCTTCAGCATTTATTGTTTTGTAGTTTTCTTGCTGATGGTTATTCTGACAAGTGTGAGCTGATACCTCTCTGTGGTTGAATTCGAATGTGCCACATAATCCCTTGAAATTGAGCTTTAAGGCATGTCTTTTTTATTTTTCAAGCTGTGATTATCCCTTAGTTCTTCAAAGTGTTCTCTTTAAGTATGTGTCACATTTTGAAATGTTTTGTCCGTTACCTCCCTCAAGACATTTTGAGGGCAGGTTTCATTTACAGTTCTGCAGTACCGGTTCCTATGAAATGACCATTAGCACAGGCTTTAAAGCTGCTTTTGCAGGTAACTGCCAGAGGGTGGCAGCCTTTCTATGTCCCCCACCCTGGTATCTAGGGAAAAGCCCTTGCGGCCTGTGGGGTTTCTCGGGTATAAATTAGAGTGGAGTGTGCCCGGACAAACCCGGACAAGCTGATGTCTCCTTACTTTTGTTGGATTTTTAAATTTAATTTTTATTTTTTATTGGAGTAAATTTCCACTGTGTACGTGGACCACTTCTACTTTGTGCATTCCTCGGTTGATGGACATTTTCATTGCTTCCAAGTGTTGGCTATGGTAAATATTGTTGGAGTGCAGGATTGGCAGCCTGTGACTTTTTGATTCTCATTTTCTCAGGTGATAGACCCAGCAGTGGGTGTGATTGACTGACTGGTAGCACGGAGTTTCCCTTTTCAAAGCACCTTCTTTGTGTTTTCATTAGTGGCTCTTACCACGTCCCCCTTAGAATCGAGGGTACGCATTTCTCCACAATCGCTTCAGCATTTATTGTTTGCAGCATTTATGCTAATGGCCCTTCTGGCTGCTGTGAGCTGATAGGTTTTTGTAATTTGAGTTTGCATGTCTTTGAAAATTCGTAAAACTCATCATTTTTCTCTGCCGTTTTCTTTTCTGTTAAAAAAAGGAAACAATTGGGAGTACAATATAACTCTTGAAATTGTCTTCTTGGAGGTTTGCCCTCTTTTTAATTTTTTGGTCGATTTTCCACCCCAGAATTTATTTAGAGAGCAGGTGTCATTTACCGAACTGCAATTTGGTGAATGTTTAGTGACCTTTAGCAATGGGTTTAAAGCTGCTGTTCTGGGAAGTGGCCTCAAGCAGGCAGCATTTCTCCATTCCCCAATCTGGGTACTAGGGCAGCAGAGCCTTTCTGGAAGTCGTGTCCTAGGTTGTAAATTACATTGGCATGTGCATGGAGAAACCCCATAAGTTTATGTCTCATTAATTCTTCTTGGTTTTAAAATTTTTCTTAATTGGGGTAAAGCTTAGAATATTGTCTGCCCTAGGTGTACACAATCTGGTTCATTTGTACATTCTATATGTCTATTCAAGTACAGATCCTCTTCCCATGTAAAATGTTACTGAGGGTTCCGCAGACCTCCCTTGCTCTATGGTCGGTCTTTTTGAGATATGTATATAATATGTGTTTGTATACATATAGTAACACTAATCTTAATTTATCCATTCCCCCCACTTTTCCTTTTAGATGAGCACAGTTTGTTTTCTAAGTCTGTGAGTGTCTTTCTCTGTGGAAATATGTTCATTTGTGTCAGTTATTAGATAACGCCTGTAAGTCATATCATAGAATATAGGTCTTTTGCTTTCCGACTTACCTCATATTTCGTGATTATCTCCAGACTCATTTGTGGTGCCTCAGAGAGCAATGGTTCATTGTTTTCCATGGCTAATATTCCACTGTGTACATGGACCACTTCTTCTTTATCCACTCACCTGTTGTTGGACATTTTGATTGCTTCACTGTCTTGGCTATTGTGAATAAGGCTGCACTGCAGCTTTTGCGGCCTGTGTCTTCTCGATTCTTGTCTTCTCAGGTGAGAGGTCCAATGGTGCGCCTGCTGGATTGAATGGTACCTCCATTTTTACTTTTAAACACAGCTCCTTTCTGTTCCCATCATTGGCTGTTACGCCTTTACGTCTCACCAGCAGGTAGAGGGTACACAGTTCTCTAAATCCCCTTCAGCATTTATTGTTTGTAGACTTTTTGCTGATGGTGAGTCGACTGGTGTAAGTTGAAACTTTTTGTAGATTAGATTGCATGGGTCTAACACTCCCTGAGGTGGAGCTTTTATCCATTTTCCTTGTTTTAAAGAAGAGCGTGAGTAAACCTAAACTCTTCATACTCTCTTCTTGAAACATTTGCCTCTTTTGAATTTTATTGTCCATTCCCTACTTCTGCACAGTTTTTTAGGGCAGGTGTCCTTTACAGCCCTGAGTCCTTGTGAATGTTAAGTGACCATTAGCTGTGAGTTTAAAGCTGTTCTTGCAGGAAACGGCCACTAGGTGGCAGCATTTCCCCGTAAACAAATTTGGTTACTAGGGAAACAGAGAGCCTTAATGGAAGCGGTGTTCTAGGTTGTAAATTAGAATGGAATGTGCCAGGAAAAAGCCCTTTAAGTTTATGTCTCATTACTTCTTGTTCATATTTGTAATTTATTTTTTATCCCAGCAAATATGATTACAATGGTTTGTTTGTTCTAGGTGTGCAAGATGTGGTTCTTTCACACATATACATGTATCTATTCTTCCTCCCATCCTTTTCCCATGTAGCTTATGACACAATGTTGAGTAGTCTTCTCCTCGTCTTCCGTACGTCTTTGGTGGTTATGTATTTCACGTGGTATGTATATCTCTGTTAAACCCAATATGGTAATGTATCCAATCCTCATCCCTTTCTATGTGGTGAACAATAAGTTTTTTAATGATTCTGTGATTGCCTTTCTCTGTGGAAATATCTTCATTGGTATCAATTTTTAAGTAACTCTTAAAAGGGATATGATAGGATATGTGTCTTTTGCTTTCTCACTTACTACAGGTGGCGTGATTACGTCTAGACTCATCTATGGTGCTGCAAATGGCATTGTTTCATTTTTTCACTAGCGAATATTCCATCTGTACACGGAAGAGTTCTTCTTTGTCCACCCATCTGTTGGTGGACTTTTTGGTTACTTCCCTATCTTGGCTATTATAATACTGTGCAATGCAGATTTGCCTGCCTGTGTCTTTCCAATTCTCTCTTCTTAGATTATAGGTCGAGGAGTGGGCCTGCTGGATCATATGGTAGCTCAATGTTTACCTTTTTAAGGCACCTCCATTCTGTTCTCATTCGTGGCCCTTTCCAACTTACGTCCCACTTGAAGTTGAGTGTATGCATTTCTCCACAACACCTTCAGCATTTATTGTTTTGTAGTTTTCTTGCTGATGGTTATTCTGACAAGTGTGAGCTGATACCTCTCTGTGGTTGAATTCGAATGTGCCACATAATCCGTTGAAATTGAGCTTTAAGGCATGTCTTTTTTTATTTTTCAAGCTGTGATTATCCCTTAGTTCTTCAAAGTGTTCTCTTTAAGTATGTGTCACATTTTGAAATGTTTTGTCCGTTACCTCCCTCAAGACATTTTGAGGGCAGGTTTCATTTACAGTTCTGCAGTACCGGTTCCTATGAAATGACCATTAGCACAGGCTTTAAAGCTGCTTTTGCAGGTAACTGCCAGAGGGTGGCAGCCTTTCTATGTCCCCCACCCTGGTATCTAGGGAAAAGCCCTTGCGGCCTGTGGGGTTTCTCGGGTATAAATTAGAGTGGAGTGTGCCCGGACAAACCCAGACAAGCTGATGTCTCCTTACTTTTGTTGGATTTTTAAATTTAATTTTTATTTTTTATTGGAGTAAATTTCCACTGTGTACGTGGACCACTTCTACTTTGTGCATTCCTCGGTTGATGGACATTTTCATTGCTTCCAAGTGTTGGCTATGGTAAATATTGTTGGAGTGCAGGATTGGCAGCCTGTGACTTTTTGATTCTCATTTTCTCAGGTGATAGACCCAGCAGTGGGTGTGATTGACTGACTGGTAGCACGGAGTTTCCCTTTTCAAAGCACCTTCTTTGTGTTTTCATTAGTGGCTCTTACCACGTCCCCCTTAGAATCGAGGGTACGCATTTCTCCACAATCGCTTCAGCATTTATTGTTTGCAGCATTTATGCTAATGGCCCTTCTGGCTGCTGTGAGCTGATAGGTTTTTGTAATTTGAGTTTGCATGTCTTTGAAAATTCGTAAAACTCATCATTTTTCTCTGCCGTTTTCTTTTCTGTTAAAAAAAGGAAACAGATGGGAGTACAATATAACTCTTGAAATTGTCTTCTTGGAGGTTTGCCCTCTTTTTAATTTTTTGGTCGATTTTCCACCCCAGAATTTATTTAGAGAGCAGGTGTCATTTACCGAACTGCAATTTGGTGAATGTTTAGTGACCTTTAGCAATGGGTTTAAAGCTGCTGTTCTGGGAAGTGGCCTCAAGCAGGCAGCATTTCTCCATTCCCCAATCTGGGTACTAGGGCAGCAGAGCCTTTCTGGAAGTCGTGTCCTAGGTTGTAAATTACATTGGCATGTGCATGGAGAAACCCCATAAGTTTATGTCTCATTAATTCTTCTTGGTTTTAAAAATTTTCTTAATTGGGGTAAAGCTTAGAATATTGTCTGCCCTAGGTGTACACAATCTGGTTCATTTGTACATTCTATATGTCTATTCAAGTACAGATCCTCTTCCCATGTAAAATGTTACTGAGGGTTCCGCAGACCTCCCTTGCTCTATGGTCGGTCTTTTTGAGATATGTATATAATATGTGTTTGTATACATATAGTAACACTAATCTTAATTTATCCATTCCCCCCACTTTTCCTTTTAGATGAGCACAGTTTGTTTTCTAAGTCTGTGAGTGTCTTTCTCTGTGGAAATATGTTCATTTGTGTCAGTTATTAGATAACGCCTGTAAGTCATATCATAGAATATAGGTCTTTTGCTTTCCGACTTACCTCATATTTCGTGATTATCTCCAGACTCATTTGTGGTGCCTCAGAGAGCAATGGTTCATTGTTTTCCATGGCTAATATTCCACTGTGTACATGGACCACTTCTTCTTTATCCACTCACCTGTTGTTGGACATTTTGATTGCTTCACTGTCTTGGCTATTGTGAATAAGGCTGCACTGCAGCTTTTGCGGCCTGTGTCTTCTCGATTCTTGTCTTCTCAGGTGAGAGGTCCAATGGTGCGCCTGCTGGATTGAATGGTACCTCCATTTTTACTTTTAAACACAGCTCCTTTCTGTTCTCATCATTGGCTGTTACGCCTTTACGTCTCACCAGCAGGTAGAGGGTACACAGTTCTCTAAATCCCCTTCAGCATTTATTGTTTGTAGACTTTTTGCTGATGGTGAGTCGACTGGTGTAAGTTGAAACTTTTTGTAGATTAGATTGCATGGGTCTAACACTCCCTGAGGTGGAGCTTTTATCCATTTTCCTTGTTTTAAAGAAGAGCGTGAGTAAACCTAAACTCTTCATACTCTCTTCTTGAAACATTTGCCTCTTTTGAATTTTATTGTCCATTCCCTACTTCTGCACAGTTTTTTAGGGCAGGTGTCCTTTACAGCCCTGAGTCCTTGTGAATGTTAAGTGACCATTAGCTGTGAGTTTAAAGCTGTTCTTGCAGGAAACGGCCACTAGGTGGCAGCATTTCCCCGTAAACAAATTTGGTTACTAGGGAAACAGAGAGCCTTAATGGAAGCGGTGTTCTAGGTTGTAAATTAGAATGGAATGTGCCAGGAAAAAGCCCTTTAAGTTTATGTCTCATTACTTCTTGTTAATATTTGTAATTTATTTTTTATCCCAGCAAATATGATTACAATGGTTTGTTTGTTCTAGGTGTGCAAGATGTGGTTCTTTCACACATATACATGTATCTATTCTTCCTCCCATCCTTTTCCCATGTAGGTTATGACACAATGTTGAGTAGTCTTCTCCTCGTCTTCCGTACGTCTTTGGTGGTTATGTATTTCACGTGGTATGTATATCTCTGTTAAACCCAATATGGTAATGTATCCAATCCTCATCCCTTTCTATGTGGTGAACAATAAGTTTTTTAATGATTCTGTGATTGCCTTTCTCTGTGGAAATATCTTCATTGGTATCAATTTTTAAGTAACTCTTAAAAGGGATATGATAGGATATGTGTCTTTTGCTTTCTCACTTACTACAGGTGGCGTGATTACGTCTAGACTCATCTATGGTGCTGCAAATGGCATTGTTTCATTTTTTCACTAGCGAATATTCCATCTGTACACGGAAGAGTTCTTCTTTGTCCACCCATCTGTTGGTGGACTTTTTGGTTACTTCCCTATCTTGGCTATTATAATACTGTGCAATGCAGATTTGCCTGCCTGTGTCTTTCCAATTCTCTCTTCTTAGATTATAGGTCGAGGAGTGGGCCTGCTGGATCATATGGTAGCTCAATGTTTACCTTTTTAAGGCACCTCCATTCTGTTCTCATTCGTGGCCCTTTCCAACTTACGTCCCACTTGAAGTTGAGTGTATGCATTTCTCCACAACACCTTCAGCATTTATTGTTTTGTAGTTTTCTTGCTGATGGTTATTCTGACAAGTGTGAGCTGATACCTCTCTGTGGTTGAATTCGAATGTGCCACATAATCCGTTGAAATTGAGCTTTAAGGCATGTCTTTTTTTATTTTTCAAGCTGTGATTATCCCTTAGTTCTTCAAAGTGTTCTCTTTAAGTATGTGTCACATTTTGAAATGTTTTGTCCGTTACCTCCCTCAAGACATTTTGAGGGCAGGTTTCATTTACAGTTCTGCAGTACCGGTTCCTATGAAATGACCATTAGCACAGGCTTTAAAGCTGCTTTTGCAGGTAACTGCCAGAGGGTGGCAGCCTTTCTATGTCCCCCACCCTGGTATCTAGGGAAAAGCCCTTGCGGCCTGTGGGGTTTCTTGGGTATAAATTAGAGTGGAGTGTGCCCGGACAAACCCAGACAAGCTGATGTCTCCTTACTTTTGTTGGATTTTTAAATTTAATTTTTATTTTTTATTGGAGTAAATTTCCACTGTGTACGTGGACCACTTCTACTTTGTGCATTCCTCGGTTGATGGACATTTTCATTGCTTCCAAGTGTTGGCTATGGTAAATATTCTTGGAGTGCAGGATTGGCAGCCTGTGACTTTTTGATTCTCATTTTCTCAGGTGATAGACCCAGCAGTGGGTGTGATTGACTGACTGGTAGCACGGAGTTTCCCTTTTCAAAGCACCTTCTTTGTGTTTTCATTAGTGGCTCTTACCACGTCCCCCTTAGAATCGAGGGTACGCATTTCTCCACAATCGCTTCAGCATTTATTGTTTGCAGCATTTATGCTAATGGCCCTTCTGGCTGCTGTGAGCTGATAGGTTTTTGTAATTTGAGTTTGCATGTCTTTGAAAATTCGTAAAACTCATCATTTTTCTCTGCCGTTTTCTTTTCTGTTAAAAAAAGGAAACAGATGGGAGTACAATATAACTCTTGAAATTGTCTTCTTGGAGGTTTGCCCTCTTTTTAATTTTTTGGTCGATTTTCCACCCCAGAATTTATTTAGAGAGCAGGTGTCATTTACCGAACTGCAATTTGGTGAATGTTTAGTGACCTTTAGCAATGGGTTTAAAGCTGCTGTTCTGGGAAGTGGCCTCAAGCAGGCAGCATTTCTCCATTCCCCAATCTGGGTACTAGGGCAGCAGAGCCTTTCTGGAAGTCGTGTCCTAGGTTGTAAATTACATTGGCATGTGCATGGAGAAACCCCATAAGTTTATGTCTCATTAATTCTTCTTGGTTTTAAAAATTTTCTTAATTGGGGTAAAGCTTAGAATATTGTCTGCCCTAGGTGTACACAATCTGGTTCATTTGTACATTCTATATGTCTATTCAAGTACAGATCCTCTTCCCATGTAAAATGTTACTGAGGGTTCCGCAGACCTCCCTTGCTCTATGGTCGGTCTTTTTGAGATATGTATATAATATGTGTTTGTATACATATAGTAACACTAATCTTAATTTATCCATTCCCCCCACTTTTCCTTTTAGATGAGCACAGTTTGTTTTCTAAGTCTGTGAGTGTCTTTCTCTGTGGAAATATGTTCATTTGTGTCAGTTATTAGATAACGCCTGTAAGTCATATCATAGAATATAGGTCTTTTGCTTTCCGACTTACCTCATATTTCGTGATTATCTCCAGACTCATTTGTGGTGCCTCAGAGAGCAATGGTTCATTGTTTTCCATGGCTAATATTCCACTGTGTACATGGACCACTTCTTCTTTATCCACTCACCTGTTGTTGGACATTTTGATTGCTTCACTGTCTTGGCTATTGTGAATAAGGCTGCACTGCAGCTTTTGCGGCCTGTGTCTTCTCGATTCTTGTCTTCTCAGGTGAGAGGTCCAATGGTGCGCCTGCTGGATTGAATGGTACCTCCATTTTTACTTTTAAACACAGCTCCTTTCTGTTCTCATCATTGGCTGTTACGCCTTTACGTCTCACCAGCAGGTAGAGGGTACACAGTTCTCTAAATCCCCTTCAGCATTTATTGTTTGTAGACTTTTTGCTGATGGTGAGTCGACTGGTGTAAGTTGAAACTTTTTGTAGATTAGATTGCATGGGTCTAACACTCCCTGAGGTTGAGCTTTTATCCATTTTCCTTGTTTTAAAGAAGAGCGTGAGTAAACCTAAACTCGTCATACTCTCTTCTTGAAACATTTGCCTCTTTTGAATTTTATTGTCCATTCCCTACTTCTGCACAATTTTTTAGCGCAGGTGTCCTTTACAGCCCTGAGTCCTTGTGAATGTTAAGTGACCATTAGCTGTGAGTTTAAAGCTGTTCTTGCAGGAAACGGCCACTAGGTGGCAGCATTTCCCCGTAAACAAATTTGGTTACTAGGGAAACAGAGAGCCTTAATGGAAGCGGTGTTCTAGGTTGTAAATTAGAATGGAATGTGCCAGGAAAAAGCCCTTTAAGTTTATGTCTCATTACTTCTTGTTCATATTTGTAATTTACTTTTTATTTTTTATCCCAGCAAATATGATTACAATGGTTTGTTTGTTCTAGGTGTGCAAGATGTGGTTCTTTCACACATATACATGTATCTATTCTTCCTCCCATCCTTTTCCCATGTAGGTTATGACACAATGTTGAGTAGTCTTCTCCTCGTCTTCCGTACGTCTTTGGTGGTTATGTATTTCACGTGGTTTGTATATCTCTGTTAAACCCAATATGGTAATGTATCCAATCCTCATCCCTTTCTATGCGGTGAACAATAAGTTTTTTAATGATTCTGTGATTGCCTTTCTCTGTGGAAATATCTTCATTGGTATCAATTTTTAAGTAACTCTTAAAAGGGATATGATAGGATATGTGTCTTTTGCTTTCTCACTTACTACAGGTGGCGTGATTACGTCTAGACTCATCTATGGTGCTGCAAATGGCATTGTTTCATTTTTTCACTAGCGAATATTCCATCTGTACATGGAAGAGTTCTTCTTTGTCCACCCATCTGTTGGTGGACTTTTTGGTTACTTCCCTATCTTGGCTATTATAATACTGTGCAATGCAGATTTGCCTGCCTGTGTCTTTCCAATTCTCTCTTCTTAGATTATAGGTCGAGGAGTGGGCCTGCTGGATCATATGGTAGCTCAATGTTTACCTTTTTAAGGCACCTCCATTCTGTTCTCATTCGTGGCCCTTTCCAACTTACGTCCCACTTGAAGTTGAGTGTATGCATTTCTCCACAACACCTTCAGCATTTATTGTTTTGTAGTTCTCTTGCTGATGGTTATTCTGACAAGTGTGAGCTGATACCTCTCTGTGGTTGAATTCGAATGTGCCACATAATCCGTTGAAATTGAGCTTTAAGGCATGTCTTTTTTATTTTTCAAGCTGTGATTATCCCTTAGTTCTTCAAAGTGTTCTCTTTAAGTATGTGTCACATTTTGAAATGTTTTGTCCGTTACCTCCCTCAAGACATTTTGAGGGCAGGTTTCATTTACAGTTCTGCAGTACCGGTTCCTATGAAATGACCATTAGCACAGGCTTTAAAGCTGCTTTTGCAGGTAACTGCCAGAGGGTGGCAGCCTTTCTATGTCCCCCACCCTGGTATCTAGGGAAAAGCCCTTGCGGCCTGTGGGGTTTCTCGGGTATAAATTAGAGTGGAGTGTGCCCGGACAAACCCGGACAAGCTGATGTCTCCTTACTTTTGTTGGATTTTTAAATTTAATTTTTATTTTTTATTGGAGTAAATTTCCACTGTGTACGTGGACCACTTCTACTTTGTGCATTCCTCGGTTGATGGACATTTTCATTGCTTCCAAGTGTTGGCTATGGTAAATATTGTTGGAGTGCAGGATTGGCAGCCTGTGACTTTTTGATTCTCATTTTCTCAGGTGATAGACCCAGCAGTGGGTGTGATTGACTGACTGGTAGCACGGAGTTTCCCTTTTCAAAGCACCTTCTTTGTGTTTTCATTAGTGGCTCTTACCACGTCCCCCTTAGAATCGAGGGTACGCATTTCTCCACAATCGCTTCAGCATTTATTGTTTGCAGCATTTATGCTAATGGCCCTTCTGGCTGCTGTGAGCTGATAGGTTTTTGTAATTTGAGTTTGCATGTCTTTGAAAATTCGTAAAACTCATCATTTTTCTCTGCCGTTTTCTTTTCTGTTAAAAAAAGGAAACAAATGGGAGTACAATATAACTCTTGAAATTGTCTTCTTGGAGGTTTGCCCTCTTTTTAATTTTTTGGTCGATTTTCCACCCCAGAATTTATTTAGAGAGCAGGTGTCATTTACCGAACTGCAATTTGGTGAATGTTTAGTGACCTTTAGCAATGGGTTTAAAGCTGCTGTTCTGGGAAGTGGCCTCAAGCAGGCAGCATTTCTCCATTCCCCAATCTGGGTACTAGGGCAGCAGAGCCTTTCTGGAAGTCGTGTCCTAGGTTGTAAATTACATTGGCATGTGCATGGAGAAACCCCATAAGTTTATGTCTCATTAATTCTTCTTGGTTTTAAAAATTTTCTTAATTGGGGTAAAGCTTAGAATATTGTCTGCCCTAGGTGTACACAATCTGGTTCATTTGTACATTCTATATGTCTATTCAAGTACAGATCCTCTTCCCATGTAAAATGTTACTGAGGGTTCCGCAGACCTCCCTTGCTCTATGGTCGGTCTTTTTGAGATATGTATATAATATGTGTTTGTATACATATAGTAACACTAATCTTAATTTATCCATTCCCCCCACTTTTCCTTTTAGATGAGCACAGTTTGTTTTCTAAGTCTGTGAGTGTCTTTCTCTGTGGAAATATGTTCATTTGTGTCAGTTATTAGATAACGCCTGTAAGTCATATCATAGAATATAGGTCTTTTGCTTTCCGACTTACCTCATATTTCGTGATTATCTCCAGACTCATTTGTGGTGCCTCAGAGAGCAATGGTTCATTGTTTTCCATGGCTAATATTCCACTGTGTACATGGACCACTTCTTCTTTATCCACTCACCTGTTGTTGGACATTTTGATTGCTTCACTGTCTTGGCTATTGTGAATAAGGCTGCACTGCAGCTTTTGCGGCCTGTGTCTTCTCGATTCTTGTCTTCTCAGGTGAGAGGTCCAATGGTGCGCCTGCTGGATTGAATGGTACCTCCATTTTTACTTTTAAACACAGCTCCTTTCTGTTCTCATCATTGGCTGTTACGCCTTTACGTCTCACCAGCAGGTAGAGGGTACACAGTTCTCTAAATCCCCTTCAGCATTTATTGTTTGTAGACTTTTTGCTGATGGTGAGTCGACTGGTGTAAGTTGAAACTTTTTGTAGATTAGATTGCATGGGTCTAACACTCCCTGAGGTGGAGCTTTTATCCATTTTCCTTGTTTTAAAGAAGAGCGTGAGTAAACCTAAACTCTTCATACTCTCTTCTTGAAACATTTGCCTCTTTTGAATTTTATTGTCCATTCCCTACTTCTGCACAGTTTTTTAGGGCAGGTGTCCTTTACAGCCCTGAGTCCTTGTGAATGTTAAGTGACCATTAGCTGTGAGTTTAAAGCTGTTCTTGCAGGAAACGGCCACTAGGTGGCAGCATTTCCCCGTAAACAAATTTGGTTACTAGGGAAACAGAGAGCCTTAATGGAAGCGGTGTTCTAGGTTGTAAATTAGAATGGAATGTGCCAGGAAAAAGCCCTTTAAGTTTATGTCTCATTACTTCTTGTTCATATTTGTAATTTATTTTTTATCCCAGCAAATATGATTACAATGGTTTGTTTGTTCTAGGTGTGCAAGATGTGGTTCTTTCACACATATACATGTATCTATTCTTCCTCCCATCCTTTTCCCATGTAGGTTATGACACAATGTTGAGTAGTCTTCTCCTCGTCTTCCGTACGTCTTTGGTGGTTATGTATTTCACGTGGTATGTATATCTCTGTTAAACCCAATATGGTAATGTATCCAATCCTCATCCCTTTCTATGTGGTGAACAATAAGTTTTTTAATGATTCTGTGATTGCCTTTCTCTGTGGAAATATCTTCATTGGTATCAATTTTTAAGTAACTCTTAAAAGGGATATGATAGGATATGTGTCTTTTGCTTTCTCACTTACTACAGGTGGCGTGATTACGTCTAGACTCATCTATGGTGCTGCAAATGGCATTGTTTCATTTTTTCACTAGCGAATATTCCATCTGTACACGGAAGAGTTCTTCTTTGTCCACCCATCTGTTGGTGGACTTTTTGGTTACTTCCCTATCTTGGCTATTATAATACTGTGCAATGCAGATTTGCCTGCCTGTGTCTTTCCAATTCTCTCTTCTTAGATTATAGGTCGAGGAGTGGGCCTGCTGGATCATATGGTAGCTCAATGTTTACCTTTTTAAGGCACCTCCATTCTGTTCTCATTCGTGGCCCTTTCCAACTTACGTCCCACTTGAAGTTGAGTGTATGCATTTCTCCACAACACCTTCAGCATTTATTGTTTTGTAGTTTTCTTGCTGATGGTTATTCTGACAAGTGTGAGCTGATACCTCTCTGTGGTTGAATTCGAATGTGCCACATAATCCGTTGAAATTGAGCTTTAAGGCATGTCTTTTTTTATTTTTCAAGCTGTGATTATCCCTTAGTTCTTCAAAGTGTTCTCTTTAAGTATGTGTCACATTTTGAAATGTTTTGTCCGTTACCTCCCTCAAGACATTTTGAGGGCAGGTTTCATTTACAGTTCTGCAGTACCGGTTCCTATGAAATGACCATTAGCACAGGCTTTAAAGCTGCTTTTGCAGGTAACTGCCAGAGGGTGGCAGCCTTTCTATGTCCCCCACCCTGGTATCTAGGGAAAAGCCCTTGCGGCCTGTGGGGTTTCTCGGGTATAAATTAGAGTGGAGTGTGCCCGGACAAACCCAGACAAGCTGATGTCTCCTTACTTTTGTTGGATTTTTAAATTTAATTTTTATTTTTTATTGGAGTAAATTTCCACTGTGTACGTGGACCACTTCTACTTTGTGCATTCCTCGGTTGATGGACATTTTCATTGCTTCCAAGTGTTGGCTATGGTAAATATTGTTGGAGTGCAGGATTGGCAGCCTGTGACTTTTTGATTCTCATTTTCTCAGGTGATAGACCCAGCAGTGGGTGTGATTGACTGACTGGTAGCACGGAGTTTCCCTTTTCAAAGCACCTTCTTTGTGTTTTCATTAGTGGCTCTTACCACGTCCCCCTTAGAATCGAGGGTACGCATTTCTCCACAATCGCTTCAGCATTTATTGTTTGCAGCATTTATGCTAATGGCCCTTCTGGCTGCTGTGAGCTGATAGGTTTTTGTAATTTGAGTTTGCATGTCTTTGAAAATTCGTAAAACTCATCATTTTTCTCTGCCGTTTTCTTTTCTGTTAAAAAAAGGAAACAGATGGGAGTACAATATAACTCTTGAAATTGTCTTCTTGGAGGTTTGCCCTCTTTTTAATTTTTTGGTCGATTTTCCACCCCAGAATTTATTTAGAGAGCAGGTGTCATTTACCGAACTGCAATTTGGTGAATGTTTAGTGACCTTTAGCAATGGGTTTAAAGCTGCTGTTCTGGGAAGTGGCCTCAAGCAGGCAGCATTTCTCCATTCCCCAATCTGGGTACTAGGGCAGCAGAGCCTTTCTGGAAGTCGTGTCCTAGGTTGTAAATTACATTGGCATGTGCATGGAGAAACCCCATAAGTTTATGTCTCATTAATTCTTCTTGGTTTTAAAAATTTTCTTAATTGGGGTAAAGCTTAGAATATTGTCTGCCCTAGGTGTACACAATCTGGTTCATTTGTACATTCTATATGTCTATTCAAGTACAGATCCTCTTCCCATGTAAAATGTTACTGAGGGTTCCGCAGACCTCCCTTGCTGTATGGTCGGTCTTTTTGAGATATGTATATAATATGTGTTTGTATACATATAGTAACACTAATCTTAATTTATCCATTCCCCCCACTTTTCCTTTTAGATGAGCACAGTTTGTTTTCTAAGTCTGTGAGTGTCTTTCTCTGTGGAAATATGTTCATTTGTGTCAGTTATTAGATAACGCCTGTAAGTCATATCATAGAATATAGGTCTTTTGCTTTCCGACTTACCTCATATTTCGTGATTATCTCCAGACTCATTTGTGGTGCCTCAGAGAGCAATGGTTCATTGTTTTCCATGGCTAATATTCCACTGTGTACATGGACCACTTCTTCTTTATCCACTCACCTGTTGTTGGACATTTTGATTGCTTCACTGTCTTGGCTATTGTGAATAAGGCTGCACTGCAGCTTTTGCGGCCTGTGTCTTCTCGATTCTTGTCTTCTCAGGTGAGAGGTCCAATGGTGCGCCTGCTGGATTGAATGGTACCTCCATTTTTACTTTTAAACACAGCTCCTTTCTGTTCTCATCATTGGCTGTTACGCCTTTACGTCTCACCAGCAGGTAGAGGGTACACAGTTCTCTAAATCCCCTTCAGCATTTATTGTTTGTAGACTTTTTGCTGATGGTGAGTCGACTGGTGTAAGTTGAAACTTTTTGTAGATTAGATTGCATGGGTCTAACACTCCCTGAGGTTGAGCTTTTATCCATTTTCCTTGTTTTAAAGAAGAGCGTGAGTAAACCTAAACTCGTCATACTCTCTTCTTGAAACATTTGCCTCTTTTGAATTTTATTGTCCATTCCCTACTTCTGCACAATTTTTTAGCGCAGGTGTCCTTTACAGCCCTGAGTCCTTGTGAATGTTAAGTGACCATTAGCTGTGAGTTTAAAGCTGTTCTTGCAGGAAACGGCCACTAGGTGGCAGCATTTCCCCGTAAACAAATTTGGTTACTAGGGAAACAGAGAGCCTTAATGGAAGCGGTGTTCTAGGTTGTAAATTAGAATGGAATGTGCCAGGAAAAAGCCCTTTAAGTTTATGTCTCATTACTTCTTGTTCATATTTGTAATTTACTTTTTATTTTTTATCCCAGCAAATATGATTACAATGGTTTGTTTGTTCTAGGTGTGCAAGATGTGGTTCTTTCACACATATACATGTATCTATTCTTCCTCCCATCCTTTTCCCATGTAGGTTATGACACAATGTTGAGTAGTCTTCTCCTCGTCTTCCGTACGTCTTTGGTGGTTATGTATTTCACGTGGTTTGTATATCTCTGTTAAACCCAATATGGTAATGTATCCAATCCTCATCCCTTTCTATGCGGTGAACAATAAGTTTTTTAATGATTCTGTGATTGCCTTTCTCTGTGGAAATATCTTCATTGGTATCAATTTTTAAGTAACTCTTAAAAGGGATATGATAGGATATGTGTCTTTTGCTTTCTCACTTACTACAGGTGGCGTGATTACGTCTAGACTCATCTATGGTGCTGCAAATGGCATTGTTTCATTTTTTCACTAGCGAATATTCCATCTGTACATGGAAGAGTTCTTCTTTGTCCACCCATCTGTTGGTGGACTTTTTGGTTACTTCCCTATCTTGGCTATTATAATACTGTGCAATGCAGATTTGCCTGCCTGTGTCTTTCCAATTCTCTCTTCTTAGATTATAGGTCGAGGAGTGGGCCTGCTGGACCATATGGTAGCTCAATGTTTACCTTTTTAAGGCACCTCCATTCTGTTCTCATTCGTGGCCCTTTCCAACTTACGTCCCACTTGAAGTTGAGTGTATGCATTTCTCCACAACACCTTCAGCATTTATTGTTTTGTAGTTCTCTTGCTGATGGTTATTCTGACAAGTGTGAGCTGATACCTCTCTGTGGTTGAATTCGAATGTGCCACATAATCCGTTGAAATTGAGCTTTAAGGCATGTCTTTTTTATTTTTCAAGCTGTGATTATCCCTTAGTTCTTCAAAGTGTTCTCTTTAAGTATGTGTCACATTTTGAAATGTTTTGTCCGTTACCTCCCTCAAGACATTTTGAGGGCAGGTTTCATTTACAGTTCTGCAGTACCGGTTCCTATGAAATGACCATTAGCACAGGCTTTAAAGCTGCTTTTGCAGGTAACTGCCAGAGGGTGGCAGCCTTTCTATGTCCCCCACCCTGGTATCTAGGGAAAAGCCCTTGCGGCCTGTGGGGTTTCTCGGGTATAAATTAGAGTGGAGTGTGCCCGGACAAACCCAGACAAGCTGATGTCTCCTTACTTTTGTTGGATTTTTAAATTTAATTTTTATTTTTTATTGGAGTAAATTTCCACTGTGTACGTGGACCACTTCTACTTTGTGCATTCCTCGGTTGATGGACATTTTCATTGCTTCCAAGTGTTGGCTATGGTAAATATTGTTGGAGTGCAGGATTGGCAGCCTGTGACTTTTTGATTCTCATTTTCTCAGGTGATAGACCCAGCAGTGGGTGTGATTGACTGACTGGTAGCACGGAGTTTCCCTTTTCAAAGCACCTTCTTTGTGTTTTCATTAGTGGCTCTTACCACGTCCCCCTTAGAATCGAGGGTACGCATTTCTCCACAATCGCTTCAGCATTTATTGTTTGCAGCATTTATGCTAATGGCCCTTCTGGCTGCTGTGAGCTGATAGGTTTTTGTAATTTGAGTTTGCATGTCTTTGAAAATTCGTAAAACTCATCATTTTTCTCTGCCGTTTTCTTTTCTGTTAAAAAAAGGAAACAGATGGGAGTACAATATAACTCTTGAAATTGTCTTCTTGGAGGTTTGCCCTCTTTTTAATTTTTTGGTCGATTTTCCACCCCAGAATTTATTTAGAGAGCAGGTGTCATTTACCGAACTGCAATTTGGTGAATGTTTAGTGACCTTTAGCAATGGGTTTAAAGCTGCTGTTCTGGGAAGTGGCCTCAAGCAGGCAGCATTTCTCCATTCCCCAATCTGGGTACTAGGGCAGCAGAGCCTTTCTGGAAGTCGTGTCCTAGGTTGTAAATTACATTGGCATGTGCATGGAGAAACCCCATAAGTTTATGTCTCATTAATTCTTCTTGGTTTTAAAATTTTTCTTAATTGGGGTAAAGCTTAGAATATTGTCTGCCCTAGGTGTACACAATCTGGTTCATTTGTACATTCTATATGTCTATTCAAGTACAGATCCTCTTCCCATGTAAAATGTTACTGAGGGTTCCGCAGACCTCCCTTGCTCTATGGTCGGTCTTTTTGAGATATGTATATAATATGTGTTTGTATACATATAGTAACACTAATCTTAATTTATCCATTCCCCCCACTTTTCCTTTTAGATGAGCACAGTTTGTTTTCTAAGTCTGTGAGTGTCTTTCTCTGTGGAAATATGTTCATTTGTGTCAGTTATTAGATAACGCCTGTAAGTCATATCATAGAATATAGGTCTTTTGCTTTCCGACTTACCTCATATTTTGTGATTATCTCCAGACTCATTTGTGGTGCCTCAGAGAGCAATGGTTCATTGTTTTCCATGGCTAATATTCCACTGTGTACATGGACCACTTCTTCTTTATCCACTCACCTGTTGTTGGACATTTTGATTGCTTCACTGTCTTGGCTATTGTGAATAAGGCTGCACTGCAGCTTTTGCGGCCTGTGTCTTCTCGATTCTTGTCTTCTCAGGTGAGAGGTCCAATGGTGCGCCTGCTGGATTGAATGGTACCTCCATTTTTACTTTTAAACACAGCTCCTTTCTGTTCTCATCATTGGCTGTTACGCCTTTACGTCTCACCAGCAGGTAGAGGGTACACAGTTCTCTAAATCCCCTTCAGCATTTATTGTTTGTAGACTTTTTGCTGATGGTGAGTCGACTGGTGTAAGTTGAAACTTTTTGTAGATTAGATTGCATGGGTCTAACACTCCCTGAGGTTGAGCTTTTATCCATTTTCCTCGTTTTAAAAAAGAGCGTGAGTAAACCTAAACTCTTCATACTCTCTTCTTGAAACATTTGCCTCTTTTGAATTTTATTGTCCATTCCCTACTTCTGCACAGTTTTTTAGGGCAGGTGTCCTTTACAGCCCTGAGTCCTTGTGAATGTTAAGTGAACATTAGCTGTGAGTTTAAAGCTGTTCTTGCAGGAAACGGCCACTAGGTGGCAGCATTTCCCCGTAAACAAATTTGGTTACTAGGGAAACAGAGAGCCTTAATGGAAGCGGTGTTCTAGGTTGTAAATTAGAATGGAATGTGCCAGGAAAAAGCCCTTTAAGTTTATGTCTCATTACTTCTTGTTCATATTTGTAATTTACTTTTTATTTTTTATCCCAGCAAATATGATTACAATGGTTTGTTTGTTCTAGGTGTGCAAGATGTGGTTCTTTCACACATATACATGTATCTATTCTTCCTCCCATCCTTTTCCCATGTAGGTTATGACACAATGTTGAGTAGTCTTCTCCTCGTCTTCCGTACGTCTTTGGTGGTTATGTATTTCACGTGGTTTGTATATCTCTGTTAAACCCAATATGGTAATGTATCCAATCCTCATCCCTTTCTATGCGGTGAACCATAAGCTTTTTAATGATTCTGTGATTGCCTTTCTCTGTGGAAATATCTTCATTGGTATCAATTTTTAAGTAACTCTTAAAAGGGATATGACAGGATATGTGTCTTTTGCTTTCTCACTTACTACAGGTGGCGTGATTACGTCTAGACTCATCTATGGTGCTGCAAATGGCATTGTTTCATTTTTTCACTAGCGAATATTCCATCTGTACATGGAAGAGTTCTTCTTTGTCCACCCATCTGTTGGTGGACTTTTTGGTTACTTCCCTATCTTGGCTATTATAATACTGTGCAATGCAGATTTGCCTGCCTGTGTCTTTCCAATTCTCTCTTCTTAGATTATAGGTCGAGGAGTGGGCCTGCTGGACCATATGGTAGCTCAATGTTTACCTTTTTAAGGCACCTCCATTCTGTTCTCATTCGTGGCCCTTTCCAACTTACGTCCCACTTGAAGTTGAGTGTATGCATTTCTCCACAACACCTTCAGCATTTATTGTTTTGTAGTTCTCTTGCTGATGGTTATTCTGACAAGTGTGAGCTGATACCTCTCTGTGGTTGAATTCGAATGTGCCACATAATCCGTTGAAATTGAGCTTTAAGGCATGTCTTTTTTATTTTTCAAGCTGTGATTATCCCTTAGTTCTTCAAAGTGTTCTCTTTAAGTATGTGTCACATTTTGAAATGTTTTGTCCGTTACCTCCCTCAAGACATTTTGAGGGCAGGTTTCATTTACAGTTCTGCAGTACCGGTTCCTATGAAATGACCATTAGCACAGGCTTTAAAGCTGCTTTTGCAGGTAACTGCCAGAGGGTGGCAGCCTTTCTATGTCCCCCACCCTGGTATCTAGGGAAAAGCCCTTGCGGCCTGTGGGGTTTCTCGGGTATAAATTAGAGTGGAGTGTGCCCGGACAAACCCAGACAAGCTGATGTCTCCTTACTTTTGTTGGATTTTTAAATTTAATTTTTATTTTTTATTGGAGTAAATTTCCACTGTGTACGTGGACCACTTCTACTTTGTGCATTCCTCGGTTGATGGACATTTTCATTGCTTCCAAGTGTTGGCTATGGTAAATATTGTTGGAGTGCAGGATTGGCAGCCTGTGACTTTTTGATTCTCATTTTCTCAGGTGATAGACCCAGCAGTGGGTGTGATTGACTGACTGGTAGCACGGAGTTTCCCTTTTCAAAGCACCTTCTTTGTGTTTTCATTAGTGGCTCTTACCACGTCCCCCTTAGAATCGAGGGTACGCATTTCTCCACAATCGCTTCAGCATTTATTGTTTGCAGCATTTATGCTAATGGCCCTTCTGGCTGCTGTGAGCTGATAGGTTTTTGTAATTTGAGTTTGCATGTCTTTGAAAATTCGTAAAACTCATCATTTTTCTCTGCCGTTTTCTTTTCTGTTAAAAAAAGGAAACAGATGGGAGTACAATATAACTCTTGAAATTGTCTTCTTGGAGGTTTGCCCTCTTTTTAATTTTTTGGTCGATTTTCCACCCCAGAATTTATTTAGAGAGCAGGTGTCATTTACCGAACTGCAATTTGGTGAATGTTTAGTGACCTTTAGCAATGGGTTTAAAGCTGCTGTTCTGGGAAGTGGCCTCAAGCAGGCAGCATTTCTCCATTCCCCAATCTGGGTACTAGGGCAGCAGAGCCTTTCTGGAAGTCGTGTCCTAGGTTGTAAATTACATTGGCATGTGCATGGAGAAACCCCATAAGTTTATGTCTCATTAATTCTTCTTGGTTTTAAAAATTTTCTTAATTGGGGTAAAGTTTAGAATATTGTCTGCCCTAGGTGTACACAATCTGGTTCATTTGTACATTCTATATGTCTATTCAAGTACAGATCCTCTTCCCATGTAAAATGTTACTGAGGGTTCCGCAGACCTCCCTTGCTCTATGGTCGGTCTTTTTGAGATATGTATATAATATGTGTTTGTATACATATAGTAACACTAATCTTAATTTATCCATTCCCCCCACTTTTCCTTTTAGATGAGCACAGTTTGTTTTCTAAGTCTGTGAGTGTCTTTCTCTGTGGAAATATGTTCATTTGTGTCAGTTATTAGATAACGCCTGTAAGTCATATCATAGAATATAGGTCTTTTGCTTTCCGACTTACCTCATATTTCGTGATTATCTCCAGACTCATTTGTGGTGCCTCAGAGAGCAATGGTTCATTGTTTTCCATGGCTAATATTCCACTGTGTACATGGACCACTTCTTCTTTATCCACTCACCTGTTGTTGGACATTTTGATTGCTTCACTGTCTTGGCTATTGTGAATAAGGCTGCACTGCAGCTTTTGCGGCCTGTGTCTTCTCGATTCTTGTCTTCTCAGGTGAGAGGTCCAATGGTGCGCCTGCTGGATTGAATGGTACCTCCATTTTTACTTTTAAACACAGCTCCTTTCTGTTCTCATCATTGGCTGTTACGCCTTTACGTCTCACCAGCAGGTAGAGGGTACACAGTTCTCTAAATCCCCTTCAGCATTTATTGTTTGTAGACTTTTTGCTGATGGTGAGTCGACTGGTGTAAGTTGAAACTTTTTGTAGATTAGATTGCATGGGTCTAACACTCCCTGAGGTTGAGCTTTTATCCATTTTCCTTGTTTTAAAGAAGAGCGTGAGTAAACCTAAACTCTTCATACTCTCTTCTTGAAACATTTGCCTCTTTTGAATTTTATTGTCCATTCCCTACTTCTGCACAATTTTTTAGCGCAGGTGTCCTTTACAGCCCTGAGTCCTTGTGAATGTTAAGTGACCATTAGCTGTGAGTTTAAAGCTGTTCTTGCAGGAAACGGCCACTAGGTGGCAGCATTTCCCCATAAACAAATTTGGTTACTAGGGAAACAGAGAGCCTTAATGGAAGCGGTGTTCTAGGTTGTAAATTAGAATGGAATGTGCCAGGAAAAAGCCCTTTAAGTTTATGTCTCATTACTTCTTGTTCATATTTGTAATTTACTTTTTATTTTTTATCCCAGCAAATATGATTACAATGGTTTGTTTGTTCTAGGTGTGCAAGATGTGGTTCTTTCACACATATACATGTATCTATTCTTCCTCCCATCCTTTTCCCATGTAGGTTATGACACAATGTTGAGTAGTCTTCTCCTCGTCTTCCGTACGTCTTTGGTGGTTATGTATTTCACGTGGTTTGTATATCTCTGTTAAACCCAATATGGTAATGTATCCAATCCTCATCCCTTTCTATGTGGTGAACAATAAGTTTTTTAATGATTCTGTGATTGCCTTTCTCTGTGGAAATATCTTCATTGGTATCAATTTTTAAGTAACTCTTAAAAGGGATATGACAGGATATGTGTCTTTTGCTTTCTCACTTACTACAGGTGGCGTGATTACGTCTAGACTCATCTATGGTGCTGCAAATGGCATTGTTTCATTTTTTCACTAGCGAATATTCCATCTGTACACGGAAGAGTTCTTCTTTGTCCACCCATCTGTTGGTGGACTTTTTGGTTACTTCCCTATCTTGGCTATTATAATACTGTGCAATGCAGATTTGCCTGCCTGTGTCTTTCCAATTCTCTCTTCTTAGATTATAGGTCGAGGAGTGGGCCTGCTGGACCATATGGTAGCTCAATGTTTACCTTTTTAAGGCACCTCCATTCTGTTCTCATTCGTGGCCCTTTTCAACTTACGTCCCACTTGAAGTTGAGTGTATGCATTTCTCCACAACACCTTCAGCATTTATTGTTTTGTAGTTTTCTTGCTGATGGTTATTCTGACAAGTGTGAGCTGATACCTCTCTGTGGTTGAATTCGAATGTGCCACATAATCCGTTGAAATTGAGCTTTAAGGCATGTCTTTTTTATTTTTCAAGCTGTGATTATCCCTTAGTTCTTCAAAGTGTTCTCTTTAAGTATGTGTCACATTTTGAAATGTTTTGTCCGTTACCTCCCTCAAGACATTTTGAGGGCAGGTTTCATTTACAGTTCTGCAGTACCGGTTCCTATGAAATGACCATTAGCACAGGCTTTAAAGCTGCTTTTGCAGGTAACTGCCAGAGGGTGGCAGCCTTTCTATGTCCCCCACCCTGGTATCTAGGGAAAAGCCCTTGCGGCCTGTGGGGTTTCTCGGGTATAAATTAGAGTGGAGTGTGCCCGGACAAACCCAGACAAGCTGATGTCTCCTTACTTTTGTTGGATTTTTAAATTTAATTTTTATTTTTTATTGGAGTAAATTTCCACTGTGTACGTGGACCACTTCTACTTTGTGCATTCCTCGGTTGATGGACATTTTCATTGCTTCCAAGTGTTGGCTATGGTAAATATTCTTGGAGTGCAGGATTGGCAGCCTGTGACTTTTTGATTCTCATTTTCTCAGGTGATAGACCCAGCAGTGGGTGTGATTGACTGACTGGTAGCACGGAGTTTCCCTTTTCAAAGCACCTTCTTTGTGTTTTCATTAGTGGCTCTTACCACGTCCCCCTTAGAATCGAGGGTACGCATTTCTCCACAATCGCTTCAGCATTTATTGTTTGCAGCATTTATGCTAATGGCCCTTCTGGCTGCTGTGAGCTGATAGGTTTTTGTAATTTGAGTTTGCATGTCTTTGAAAATTCGTAAAACTCATCATTTTTCTCTGCCGTTTTCTTTTCTGTTAAAAAAAGGAAACAGATGGGAGTACAATATAACTCTTGAAATTGTCTTCTTGGAGGTTTGCCCTCTTTTTAATTTTTTGGTCGATTTTCCACCCCAGAATTTATTTAGAGAGCAGGTGTCATTTACCGAACTGCAATTTGGTGAATGTTTAGTGACCTTTAGCAATGGGTTTAAAGCTGCTGTTCTGGGAAGTGGCCTCAAGCAGGCAGCATTTCTCCATTCCCCAATCTGGGTACTAGGGCAGCAGAGCCTTTCTGGAAGTCGTGTCCTAGGTTGTAAATTACATTGGCATGTGCATGGAGAAACCCCATAAGTTTATGTCTCATTAATTCTTCTTGGTTTTAAAAA
Organism: Balaenoptera ricei; assembly: GCF_028023285.1. Taxonomy (NCBI): domain Eukaryota; kingdom Metazoa; phylum Chordata; class Mammalia; order Artiodactyla; family Balaenopteridae; genus Balaenoptera; species Balaenoptera ricei. The sequence continues at coordinate 158,974 of NW_026777604.1, forward strand.
TTTTCTTAATTGGGGTAAAGCTTAGAATATTGTCTGCCCTAGGTGTACACAATCTGGTTCATTTGTACATTCTATATGTCTATTCAAGTACAGATCCTCTTCCCATGTAAAATGTTACTGAGGGTTCCGCAGACCTCCCTTGCTGTATGGTCGGTCTTTTTGAGATATGTATATAATATGTGTTTGTATACATATAGTAACACTAATCTTAATTTATCCATTCCCCCCACTTTTCCTTTTAGATGAGCACAGTTTGTTTTCTAAGTCTGTGAGTGTCTTTCTCTGTGGAAATATGTTCATTTGTGTCAGTTATTAGATAACGCCTGTAAGTCATATCATAGAATATAGGTCTTTTGCTTTCCGACTTACCTCATATTTCGTGATTATCTCCAGACTCATTTGTGGTGCCTCAGAGAGCAATGGTTCATTGTTTTCCATGGCTAATATTCCACTGTGTACATGGACCACTTCTTCTTTATCCACTCACCTGTTGTTGGACATTTTGATTGCTTCACTGTCTTGGCTATTGTGAATAAGGCTGCACTGCAGCTTTTGCGGCCTGTGTCTTCTCGATTCTTGTCTTCTCAGGTGAGAGGTCCAATGGTGCGCCTGCTGGATTGAATGGTACCTCCATTTTTACTTTTAAACACAGCTCCTTTCTGTTCTCATCATTGGCTGTTACGCCTTTACGTCTCACCAGCAGGTAGAGGGTACACAGTTCTCTAAATCCCCTTCAGCATTTATTGTTTGTAGACTTTTTGCTGATGGTGAGTCGACTGGTGTAAGTTGAAACTTTTTGTAGATTAGATTGCATGGGTCTAACACTCCCTGAGGTTGAGCTTTTATCCATTTTCCTCGTTTTAAAAAAGAGCGTGAGTAAACCTAAACTCTTCATACTCTCTTCTTGAAACATTTGCCTCTTTTGAATTTTATTGTCCATTCCCTACTTCTGCACAGTTTTTTAGGGCAGGTGTCCTTTACAGCCCTGAGTCCTTGTGAATGTTAAGTGACCATTAGCTGTGAGTTTAAAGCTGTTCTTGCAGGAAACGGCCACTAGGTGGCAGCATTTCCCCGTAAACAAATTTGGTTACTAGGGAAACAGAGAGCCTTAATGGAAGCGGTGTTCTAGGTTGTAAATTAGAATGGAATGTGCCAGGAAAAAGCCCTTTAAGTTTATGTCTCATTACTTCTTGTTCATATTTGTAATTTACTTTTTATTTTTTATCCCAGCAAATATGATTACAATGGTTTGTTTGTTCTAGGTGTGCAAGATGTGGTTCTTTCACACATATACATGTATCTATTCTTCCTCCCATCCTTTTCCCATGTAGGTTATGACACAATGTTGAGTACTCTTCTCCTCGTCTTCCGTACGTCTTTGGTGGTTATGTATTTCACATGGTTTGTATATCTCTGTTAAACCCAATATGGTAATGTATCCAATCCTCATCCCTTTCTATGTGGTGAACCATAAGCTTTTTAATGATTCTGTGATTGCCTTTCTCTGTGGAAATATCTTCATTGGTATCAATTTTTAAGTAACTCTTAAAAGGGATATGACAGGATATGTGTCTTTTGCTTTCTCACTTACTACAGGTGGCGTGATTACGTCTAGACTCATCTATGGTGCTGCAAATGGCATTGTTTCATTTTTTCACTAGCGAATATTCCATCTGTACACGGAAGAGTTCTTCTTTGTCCACCCATCTGTTGGTGGACTTTTTGGTTACTTCCCTATCTTGGCTATTATAATACTGTGCAATGCAGATTTGCCTGCCTGTGTCTTTCCAATTCTCTCTTCTTAGATTATAGGTCGAGGAGTGGGCCTGCTGGATCATATGGTAGCTCAATGTTTACCTTTTTAAGGCACCTCCATTCTGTTCTCATTCGTGGCCCTTTCCAACTTACGTCCCACTTGAAGTTGAGTGTATGCATTTCTCCACAACACCTTCAGCATTTATTGTTTTGTAGTTCTCTTGCTGATGGTTATTCTGACAAGTGTGAGCTGATACCTCTCTGTGGTTGAATTCGAATGTGCCACATAATCCGTTGAAATTGAGCTTTAAGGCATGTCATTTTTATTTTTCAAGCTGTGATTATCCCTTAGTTCTTCAAAGTGTTCTCTTTAAGTATGTGTCACATTTTGAAATGTTTTGTCCGTTACCTCCCTCAAGACATTTTGAGGGCAGGTTTCATTTACAGTTCTGCAGTACCGGTTCCTATGAAATGACCATTAGCACAGGCTTTAAAGCTGCTTTTGCAGGTAACTGCCAGAGGGTGGCAGCCTTTCTATGTCCCCCACCCTGGTATCTAGGGAAAAGCCCTTGCGGCCTGTGGGGTTTCTCGGGTATAAATTAGAGTGGAGTGTGCCCGGACAAACCCAGACAAGCTGATGTCTCCTTACTTTTGTTGGATTTTTAAATTTAATTTTTATTTTTTATTGGAGTAAATTTCCACTGTGTACGTGGACCACTTCTACTTTGTGCATTCCTCGGTTGATGGACATTTTCATTGCTTCCAAGTGTTGGCTATGGTAAATATTCTTGGAGTGCAGGATTGGCAGCCTGTGACTTTTTGATTCTCATTTTCTCAGGTGATAGACCCAGCAGTGGGTGTGATTGACTGACTGGTAGCACGGAGTTTCCCTTTTCAAAGCACCTTCTTTGTGTTTTCATTAGTGGCTCTTACCACGTCCCCCTTAGAATCGAGGGTACGCATTTCTCCACAATCGCTTCAGCATTTATTGTTTGCAGCATTTATGCTAATGGCCCTTCTGGCTGCTGTGAGCTGATAGGTTTTTGTAATTTGAGTTTGCATGTCTTTGAAAATTCGTAAAACTCATCATTTTTCTCTGCCGTTTTCTTTTCTGTTAAAAAAAGGAAACAGATGGGAGTACAATATAACTCTTGAAATTGTCTTCTTGGAGGTTTGCCCTCTTTTTAATTTTTTGGTCGATTTTCCACCCCAGAATTTATTTAGAGAGCAGGTGTCATTTACCGAACTGCAATTTGGTGAATGTTTAGTGACCTTTAGCAATGGGTTTAAAGCTGCTGTTCTGGGAAGTGGCCTCAAGCAGGCAGCATTTCTCCATTCCCCAATCTGGGTACTAGGGCAGCAGAGCCTTTCTGGAAGTCGTGTCCTAGGTTGTAAATTACATTGGCATGTGCATGGAGAAACCCCATAAGTTTATGTCTCATTAATTCTTCTTGGTTTTAAAAATTTTCTTAATTGGGGTAAAGCTTAGAATATTGTCTGCCCTAGGTGTACACAATCTGGTTCATTTGTACATTCTATATGTCTATTCAAGTACAGATCCTCTTCCCATGTAAAATGTTACTGAGGGTTCCGCAGACCTCCCTTGCTGTATGGTCGGTCTTTTTGAGATATGTATATAATATGTGTTTGTATACATATAGTAACACTAATCTTAATTTATCCATTCCCCCCACTTTTCCTTTTAGATGAGCACAGTTTGTTTTCTAAGTCTGTGAGTGTCTTTCTCTGTGGAAATATGTTCATTTGTGTCAGTTATTAGATAACGCCTGTAAGTCATATCATAGAATATAGGTCTTTTGCTTTCCGACTTACCTCATATTTCGTGATTATCTCCAGACTCATTTGTGGTGCCTCAGAGAGCAATGGTTCATTGTTTTCCATGGCTAATATTCCACTGTGTACATGGACCACTTCTTCTTTATCCACTCACCTGTTGTTGGACATTTTGATTGCTTCACTGTCTTGGCTATTGTGAATAAGGCTGCACTGCAGCTTTTGCGGCCTGTGTCTTCTCGATTCTTGTCTTCTCAGGTGAGAGGTCCAATGGTGCGCCTGCTGGATTGAATGGTACCTCCATTTTTACTTTTAAACACAGCTCCTTTCTGTTCTCATCATTGGCTGTTACGCCTTTACGTCTCACCAGCAGGTAGAGGGTACACAGTTCTCTAAATCCCCTTCAGCATTTATTGTTTGTAGACTTTTTGCTGATGGTGAGTCGACTGGTGTAAGTTGAAACTTTTTGTAGATTAGATTGCATGGGTCTAACACTCCCTGAGGTTGAGCTTTTATCCATTTTCCTCGTTTTAAAAAAGAGCGTGAGTAAACCTAAACTCTTCATACTCTCTTCTTGAAACATTTGCCTCTTTTGAATTTTATTGTCCATTCCCTACTTCTGCACAGTTTTTTAGGGCAGGTGTCCTTTACAGCCCTGAGTCCTTGTGAATGTTAAGTGACCATTAGCTGTGAGTTTAAAGCTGTTCTTGCAGGAAACGGCCACTAGGTGGCAGCATTTCCCCGTAAACAAATTTGGTTACTAGGGAAACAGAGAGCCTTAATGGAAGCGGTGTTCTAGGTTGTAAATTAGAATGGAATGTGCCAGGAAAAAGCCCTTTAAGTTTATGTCTCATTACTTCTTGTTCATATTTGTAATTTACTTTTTATTTTTTATCCCAGCAAATATGATTACAATGGTTTGTTTGTTCTAGGTGTGCAAGATGTGGTTCTTTCACACATATACATGTATCTATTCTTCCTCCCATCCTTTTCCCATGTAGGTTATGACACAATGTTGAGTAGTCTTCTCCTCGTCTTCCGTACGTCTTTGGTGGTTATGTATTTCACATGGTTTGTATATCTCTGTTAAACCCAATATGGTAATGTATCCAATCCTCATCCCTTTCTATGTGGTGAACCATAAGCTTTTTAATGATTCTGTGATTGCCTTTCTCTGTGGAAATATCTTCATTGGTATCAATTTTTAAGTAACTCTTAAAAGGGATATGACAGGATATGTGTCTTTTGCTTTCTCACTTACTACAGGTGGCGTGATTACGTCTAGACTCATCTATGGTGCTGCAAATGGCATTGTTTCATTTTTTCACTAGCGAATATTCCATCTGTACACGGAAGAGTTCTTCTTTGTCCACCCATCTGTTGGTGGACTTTTTGGTTACTTCCCTATCTTGGCTATTATAATACTGTGCAATGCAGATTTGCCTGCCTGTGTCTTTCCAATTCTCTCTTCTTAGATTATAGGTCGAGGAGTGGGCCTGCTGGATCATATGGTAGCTCAATGTTTACCTTTTTAAGGCACCTCCATTCTGTTCTCATTCGTGGCCCTTTCCAACTTACGTCCCACTTGAAGTTGAGTGTATGCATTTCTCCACAACACCTTCAGCATTTATTGTTTTGTAGTTCTCTTGCTGATGGTTATTCTGACAAGTGTGAGCTGATACCTCTCTGTGGTTGAATTCGAATGTGCCACATAATCCGTTGAAATTGAGCTTTAAGGCATGTCATTTTTATTTTTCAAGCTGTGATTATCCCTTAGTTCTTCAAAGTGTTCTCTTTAAGTATGTGTCACATTTTGAAATGTTTTGTCCGTTACCTCCCTCAAGACATTTTGAGGGCAGGTTTCATTTACAGTTCTGCAGTACCGGTTCCTATGAAATGACCATTAGCACAGGCTTTAAAGCTGCTTTTGCAGGTAACTGCCAGAGGGTGGCAGCCTTTCTATGTCCCCCACCCTGGTATCTAGGGAAAAGCCCTTGCGGCCTGTGGGGTTTCTCGGGTATAAATTAGAGTGGAGTGTGCCCGGACAAACCCAGACAAGCTGATGTCTCCTTACTTTTGTTGGATTTTTAAATTTAATTTTTATTTTTTATTGGAGTAAATTTCCACTGTGTACGTGGACCACTTCTACTTTGTGCATTCCTCGGTTGATGGACATTTTCATTGCTTCCAAGTGTTGGCTATGGTAAATATTCTTGGAGTGCAGGATTGGCAGCCTGTGACTTTTTGATTCTCATTTTCTCAGGTGATAGACCCAGCAGTGGGTGTGATTGACTGACTGGTAGCACGGAGTTTCCCTTTTCAAAGCACCTTCTTTGTGTTTTCATTAGTGGCTCTTACCACGTCCCCCTTAGAATCGAGGGTACGCATTTCTCCACAATCGCTTCAGCATTTATTGTTTGCAGCATTTATGCTAATGGCCCTTCTGGCTGCTGTGAGCTGATAGGTTTTTGTAATTTGAGTTTGCATGTCTTTGAAAATTCGTAAAACTCATCATTTTTCTCTGCCGTTTTCTTTTCTGTTAAAAAAAGGAAACAGATGGGAGTACAATATAACTCTTGAAATTGTCTTCTTGGAGGTTTGCCCTCTTTTTAATTTTTTGGTCGATTTTCCACCCCAGAATTTATTTAGAGAGCAGGTGTCATTTACCGAACTGCAATTTGGTGAATGTTTAGTGACCTTTAGCAATGGGTTTAAAGCTGCTGTTCTGGGAAGTGGCCTCAAGCAGGCAGCATTTCTCCATTCCCCAATCTGGGTACTAGGGCAGCAGAGCCTTTCTGGAAGTCGTGTCCTAGGTTGTAAATTACATTGGCATGTGCATGGAGAAACCCCATAAGTTTATGTCTCATTAATTCTTCTTGGTTTTAAAAATTTTCTTAATTGGGGTAAAGCTTAGAATATTGTCTGCCCTAGGTGTACACAATCTGGTTCATTTGTACATTCTATATGTCTATTCAAGTACAGATCCTCTTCCCATGTAAAATGTTACTGAGGGTTCCGCAGACCTCCCTTGCTGTATGGTCGGTCTTTTTGAGATATGTATATAATATGTGTTTGTATACATATAGTAACACTAATCTTAATTTATCCATTCCCCCCACTTTTCCTTTTAGATGAGCACAGTTTGTTTTCTAAGTCTGTGAGTGTCTTTCTCTGTGGAAATATGTTCATTTGTGTCAGTTATTAGATAACGCCTGTAAGTCATATCATAGAATATAGGTCTTTTGCTTTCCGACTTACCTCATATTTCGTGATTATCTCCAGACTCATTTGTGGTGCCTCAGAGAGCAATGGTTCATTGTTTTCCATGGCTAATATTCCACTGTGTACATGGACCACTTCTTCTTTATCCACTCACCTGTTGTTGGACATTTTGATTGCTTCACTGTCTTGGCTATTGTGAATAAGGCTGCACTGCAGCTTTTGCGGCCTGTGTCTTCTCGATTCTTGTCTTCTCAGGTGAGAGGTCCAATGGTGCGCCTGCTGGATTGAATGGTACCTCCATTTTTACTTTTAAACACAGCTCCTTTCTGTTCTCATCATTGGCTGTTACGCCTTTACGTCTCACCAGCAGGTAGAGGGTACACAGTTCTCTAAATCCCCTTCAGCATTTATTGTTTGTAGACTTTTTGCTGATGGTGAGTCGACTGGTGTAAGTTGAAACTTTTTGTAGATTAGATTGCATGGGTCTAACACTCCCTGAGGTTGAGCTTTTATCCATTTTCCTTGTTTTAAAGAAGAGCGTGAGTAAACCTAAACTCTTCATACTCTCTTCTTGAAACATTTGCCTCTTTTGAATTTTATTGTCCATTCCCTACTTCTGCACAATTTTTTAGCGCAGGTGTCCTTTACAGCCCTGAGTCCTTGTGAATGTTAAGTGACCATTAGCTGTGAGTTTAAAGCTGTTCTTGCAGGAAACGGCCACTAGGTGGCAGCATTTCCCCATAAACAAATTTGGTTACTAGGGAAACAGAGAGCCTTAATGGAAGCGGTGTTCTAGGTTGTAAATTAGAATGGAATGTGCCAGGAAAAAGCCCTTTAAGTTTATGTCTCATTACTTCTTGTTCATATTTGTAATTTACTTTTTATTTTTTATCCCAGCAAATATGATTACAATGGTTTGTTTGTTCTAGGTGTGCAAGATGTGGTTCTTTCACACATATACATGTATCTATTCTTCCTCCCATCCTTTTCCCATGTAGGTTATGACACAATGTTGAGTAGTCTTCTCCTCGTCTTCCGTACGTCTTTGGTGGTTATGTATTTCACGTGGTTTGTATATCTCTGTTAAACCCAATATGGTAATGTATCCAATCCTCATCCCTTTCTATGTGGTGAACAATAAGTTTTTTAATGATTCTGTGATTGCCTTTCTCTGTGGAAATATCTTCATTGGTATCAATTTTTAAGTAACTCTTAAAAGGGATATGACAGGATATGTGTCTTTTGCTTTCTCACTTACTACAGGTGGCGTGATTACGTCTAGACTCATCTATGGTGCTGCAAATGGCATTGTTTCATTTTTTCACTAGCGAATATTCCATCTGTACACGGAAGAGTTCTTCTTTGTCCACCCATCTGTTGGTGGACTTTTTGGTTACTTCCCTATCTTGGCTATTATAATACTGTGCAATGCAGATTTGCCTGCCTGTGTCTTTCCAATTCTCTCTTCTTAGATTATAGGTCGAGGAGTGGGCCTGCTGGACCATATGGTAGCTCAATGTTTACCTTTTTAAGGCACCTCCATTCTGTTCTCATTCGTGGCCCTTTTCAACTTACGTCCCACTTGAAGTTGAGTGTATGCATTTCTCCACAACACCTTCAGCATTTATTGTTTTGTAGTTTTCTTGCTGATGGTTATTCTGACAAGTGTGAGCTGATACCTCTCTGTGGTTGAATTCGAATGTGCCACATAATCCGTTGAAATTGAGCTTTAAGGCATGTCTTTTTTATTTTTCAAGCTGTGATTATCCCTTAGTTCTTCAAAGTGTTCTCTTTAAGTATGTGTCACATTTTGAAATGTTTTGTCCGTTACCTCCCTCAAGACATTTTGAGGGCAGGTTTCATTTACAGTTCTGCAGTACCGGTTCCTATGAAATGACCATTAGCACAGGCTTTAAAGCTGCTTTTGCAGGTAACTGCCAGAGGGTGGCAGCCTTTCTATGTCCCCCACCCTGGTATCTAGGGAAAAGCCCTTGCGGCCTGTGGGGTTTCTCGGGTATAAATTAGAGTGGAGTGTGCCCGGACAAACCCAGACAAGCTGATGTCTCCTTACTTTTGTTGGATTTTTAAATTTAATTTTTATTTTTTATTGGAGTAAATTTCCACTGTGTACGTGGACCACTTCTACTTTGTGCATTCCTCGGTTGATGGACATTTTCATTGCTTCCAAGTGTTGGCTATGGTAAATATTCTTGGAGTGCAGGATTGGCAGCCTGTGACTTTTTGATTCTCATTTTCTCAGGTGATAGACCCAGCAGTGGGTGTGATTGACTGACTGGTAGCACGGAGTTTCCCTTTTCAAAGCACCTTCTTTGTGTTTTCATTAGTGGCTCTTACCACGTCCCCCTTAGAATCGAGGGTACGCATTTCTCCACAATCGCTTCAGCATTTATTGTTTGCAGCATTTATGCTAATGGCCCTTCTGGCTGCTGTGAGCTGATAGGTTTTTGTAATTTGAGTTTGCATGTCTTTGAAAATTCGTAAAACTCATCATTTTTCTCTGCCGTTTTCTTTTCTGTTAAAAAAAGGAAACAGATGGGAGTACAATATAACTCTTGAAATTGTCTTCTTGGAGGTTTGCCCTCTTTTTAATTTTTTGGTCGATTTTCCACCCCAGAATTTATTTAGAGAGCAGGTGTCATTTACCGAACTGCAATTTGGTGAATGTTTAGTGACCTTTAGCAATGGGTTTAAAGCTGCTGTTCTGGGAAGTGGCCTCAAGCAGGCAGCATTTCTCCATTCCCCAATCTGGGTACTAGGGCAGCAGAGCCTTTCTGGAAGTCGTGTCCTAGGTTGTAAATTACATTGGCATGTGCATGGAGAAACCCCATAAGTTTATGTCTCATTAATTCTTCTTGGTTTTAAAAATTTTCTTAATTGGGGTAAAGCTTAGAATATTGTCTGCCCTAGGTGTACACAATCTGGTTCATTTGTACATTCTATATGTCTATTCAAGTACAGATCCTCTTCCCATGTAAAATGTTACTGAGGGTTCCGCAGACCTCCCTTGCTGTATGGTCGGTCTTTTTGAGATATGTATATAATATGTGTTTGTATACATATAGTAACACTAATCTTAATTTATCCATTCCCCCCACTTTTCCTTTTAGATGAGCACAGTTTGTTTTCTAAGTCTGTGAGTGTCTTTCTCTGTGGAAATATGTTCATTTGTGTCAGTTATTAGATAACGCCTGTAAGTCATATCATAGAATATAGGTCTTTTGCTTTCCGACTTACCTCATATTTCGTGATTATCTCCAGACTCATTTGTGGTGCCTCAGAGAGCAATGGTTCATTGTTTTCCATGGCTAATATTCCACTGTGTACATGGACCACTTCTTCTTTATCCACTCACCTGTTGTTGGACATTTTGATTGCTTCACTGTCTTGGCTATTGTGAATAAGGCTGCACTGCAGCTTTTGCGGCCTGTGTCTTCTCGATTCTTGTCTTCTCAGGTGAGAGGTCCAATGGTGCGCCTGCTGGATTGAATGGTACCTCCATTTTTACTTTTAAACACAGCTCCTTTCTGTTCTCATCATTGGCTGTTACGCCTTTACGTCTCACCAGCAGGTAGAGGGTACACAGTTCTCTAAATCCCCTTCAGCATTTATTGTTTGTAGACTTTTTGCTGATGGTGAGTCGACTGGTGTAAGTTGAAACTTTTTGTAGATTAGATTGCATGGGTCTAACACTCCCTGAGGTTGAGCTTTTATCCATTTTCCTCGTTTTAAAAAAGAGCGTGAGTAAACCTAAACTCTTCATACTCTCTTCTTGAAACATTTGCCTCTTTTGAATTTTATTGTCCATTCCCTACTTCTGCACAGTTTTTTAGGGCAGGTGTCCTTTACAGCCCTGAGTCCTTGTGAATGTTAAGTGACCATTAGCTGTGAGTTTAAAGCTGTTCTTGCAGGAAACGGCCACTAGGTGGCAGCATTTCCCCGTAAACAAATTTGGTTACTAGGGAAACAGAGAGCCTTAATGGAAGCGGTGTTCTAGGTTGTAAATTAGAATGGAATGTGCCAGGAAAAAGCCCTTTAAGTTTATGTCTCATTACTTCTTGTTCATATTTGTAATTTACTTTTTATTTTTTATCCCAGCAAATATGATTACAATGGTTTGTTTGTTCTAGGTGTGCAAGATGTGGTTCTTTCACACATATACATGTATCTATTCTTCCTCCCATCCTTTTCCCATGTAGGTTATGACACAATGTTGAGTACTCTTCTCCTCGTCTTCCGTACGTCTTTGGTGGTTATGTATTTCACATGGTTTGTATATCTCTGTTAAACCCAATATGGTAATGTATCCAATCCTCATCCCTTTCTATGTGGTGAACCATAAGCTTTTTAATGATTCTGTGATTGCCTTTCTCTGTGGAAATATCTTCATTGGTATCAATTTTTAAGTAACTCTTAAAAGGGATATGACAGGATATGTGTCTTTTGCTTTCTCACTTACTACAGGTGGCGTGATTACGTCTAGACTCATCTATGGTGCTGCAAATGGCATTGTTTCATTTTTTCACTAGCGAATATTCCATCTGTACACGGAAGAGTTCTTCTTTGTCCACCCATCTGTTGGTGGACTTTTTGGTTACTTGCCTATCTTGGCTATTATAATACTGTGCAATGCAGATTTGCCTGCCTGTGTCTTTCCAATTCTCTCTTCTTAGATTATAGGTCGAGGAGTGGGCCTGCTGGATCATATGGTAGCTCAATGTTTACCTTTTTAAGGCACCTCCATTCTGTTCTCATTCGTGGCCCTTTCCAACTTACGTCCCACTTGAAGTTGAGTGTATGCATTTCTCCACAACACCTTCAGCATTTATTGTTTTGTAGTTCTCTTGCTGATGGTTATTCTGACAAGTGTGAGCTGATACCTCTCTGTGGTTGAATTCGAATGTGCCACATAATCCGTTGAAATTGAGCTTTAAGGCATGTCATTTTTATTTTTCAAGCTGTGATTATCCCTTAGTTCTTCAAAGTGTTCTCTTTAAGTATGTGTCACATTTTGAAATGTTTTGTCCGTTACCTCCCTCAAGACATTTTGAGGGCAGGTTTCATTTACAGTTCTGCAGTACCGGTTCCTATGAAATGACCATTAGCACAGGCTTTAAAGCTGCTTTTGCAGGTAACTGCCAGAGGGTGGCAGCCTTTCTATGTCCCCCACCCTGGTATCTAGGGAAAAGCCCTTGCGGCCTGTGGGGTTTCTCGGGTATAAATTAGAGTGGAGTGTGCCCGGACAAACCCAGACAAGCTGATGTCTCCTTACTTTTGTTGGATTTTTAAATTTAATTTTTATTTTTTATTGGAGTAAATTTCCACTGTGTACGTGGACCACTTCTACTTTGTGCATTCCTCGGTTGATGGACATTTTCATTGCTTCCAAGTGTTGGCTATGGTAAATATTCTTGGAGTGCAGGATTGGCAGCCTGTGACTTTTTGATTCTCATTTTCTCAGGTGATAGACCCAGCAGTGGGTGTGATTGACTGACTGGTAGCACGGAGTTTCCCTTTTCAAAGCACCTTCTTTGTGTTTTCATTAGTGGCTCTTACCACGTCCCCCTTAGAATCGAGGGTACGCATTTCTCCACAATCGCTTCAGCATTTATTGTTTGCAGCATTTATGCTAATGGCCCTTCTGGCTGCTGTGAGCTGATAGGTTTTTGTAATTTGAGTTTGCATGTCTTTGAAAATTCGTAAAACTCATCATTTTTCTCTGCCGTTTTCTTTTCTGTTAAAAAAAGGAAACAGATGGGAGTACAATATAACTCTTGAAATTGTCTTCTTGGAGGTTTGCCCTCTTTTTAATTTTTTGGTCGATTTTCCACCCCAGAATTTATTTAGAGAGCAGGTGTCATTTACCGAACTGCAATTTGGTGAATGTTTAGTGACCTTTAGCAATGGGTTTAAAGCTGCTGTTCTGGGAAGTGGCCTCAAGCAGGCAGCATTTCTCCATTCCCCAATCTGGGTACTAGGGCAGCAGAGCCTTTCTGGAAGTCGTGTCCTAGGTTGTAAATTACATTGGCATGTGCATGGAGAAACCCCATAAGTTTATGTCTCATTAATTCTTCTTGGTTTTAAAAATTTTCTTAATTGGGGTAAAGCTTAGAATATTGTCTGCCCTAGGTGTACACAATCTGGTTCATTTGTACATTCTATATGTCTATTCAAGTACAGATCCTCTTCCCATGTAAAATGTTACTGAGGGTTCCGCAGACCTCCCTTGCTGTATGGTCGGTCTTTTTGAGATATGTATATAATATGTGTTTGTATACATATAGTAACACTAATCTTAATTTATCCATTCCCCCCACTTTTCCTTTTAGATGAGCACAGTTTGTTTTCTAAGTCTGTGAGTGTCTTTCTCTGTGGAAATATGTTCATTTGTGTCAGTTATTAGATAACGCCTGTAAGTCATATCATAGAATATAGGTCTTTTGCTTTCCGACTTACCTCATATTTCGTGATTATCTCCAGACTCATTTGTGGTGCCTCAGAGAGCAATGGTTCATTGTTTTCCATGGCTAATATTCCACTGTGTACATGGACCACTTCTTCTTTATCCACTCACCTGTTGTTGGACATTTTGATTGCTTCACTGTCTTGGCTATTGTGAATAAGGCTGCACTGCAGCTTTTGCGGCCTGTGTCTTCTCGATTCTTGTCTTCTCAGGTGAGAGGTCCAATGGTGCGCCTGCTGGATTGAATGGTACCTCCATTTTTACTTTTAAACACAGCTCCTTTCTGTTCTCATCATTGGCTGTTACGCCTTTACGTCTCACCAGCAGGTAGAGGGTACACAGTTCTCTAAATCCCCTTCAGCATTTATTGTTTGTAGACTTTTTGCTGATGGTGAGTCGACTGGTGTAAGTTGAAACTTTTTGTAGATTAGATTGCATGGGTCTAACACTCCCTGAGGTTGAGCTTTTATCCATTTTCCTTGTTTTAAAGAAGAGCGTGAGTAAACCTAAACTCGTCATACTCTCTTCTTGAAACATTTGCCTCTTTTGAATTTTATTGTCCATTCCCTACTTCTGCACAGTTTTTTAGCGCAGGTGTCCTTTACAGCCCTGAGTCCTTGTGAATGTTAAGTGACCATTAGCTGTGAGTTTAAAGCTGTTCTTGCAGGAAACGGCCACTAGGTGGCAGCATTTCCCCGTAAACAAATTTGGTTACTAGGGAAACAGAGAGCCTTAATGGAAGCGGTGTTCTAGGTTGTAAATTAGAATGGAATGTGCCAGGAAAAAGCCCTTTAAGTTTATGTCTCATTACTTCTTGTTCATATTTGTAATTTACTTTTTATTTTTTATCCCAGCAAATATGATTACAATGGTTTGTTTGTTCTAGGTGTGCAAGATGTGGTTCTTTCACACATATACATGTATCTATTCTTCCTCCCATCCTTTTCCCATGTAGGTTATGACACAATGTTGAGTAGTCTTCTCCTCGTCTTCCGTACGTCTTTGGTGGTTATGTATTTCACGTGGTATGTATATCTCTGTTAAACCCAATATGGTAATGTATCCAATCCTCATCCCTTTCTATGTGGTGAACAATAAATTTTTTAATGATTCTGTGATTGCCTTTCTCTGTGGAAATATCTTCATTGGTATCAATTTTTAAGTAACTCTTAAAAGGGATATGACAGGATATGTGTCTTTTGCTTTCTCACTTACTACAGGTGGCGTGATTACGTCTAGACTCATCTATGGTGCTGCAAATGGCATTGTTTCATTTTTTCACTAGCGAATATTCCATCTGTACACGGAAGAGTTCTTCTTTGTCCACCCATCTGTTGGTGGACTTTTTGGTTACTTCCCTATCTTGGCTATTATAATACTGTGCAATGCAGATTTGCCTGCCTGTGTCTTTCCAATTCTCTCTTCTTAGATTATAGGTCGAGGAGTGGGCCTGCTGGATCATATGGTAGCTCAATGTTTACCTTTTTAAGGCACCTCCATTCTGTTCTCATTCGTGGCCCTTTCCAACTTACGTCCCACTTGAAGTTGAGTGTATGCATTTCTCCACAACACCTTCAGCATTTATTGTTTTGTAGTTTTCTTGCTGATGGTTATTCTGACAAGTGTGAGCTGATACCTCTCTGTGGTTGAATTCGAATGTGCCACATAATCCGTTGAAATTGAGCTTTAAGGCATGTCTTTTTTATTTTTCAAGCTGTGATTATCCCTTAGTTCTTCAAAGTGTTCTCTTTAAGTATGTGTCACATTTTGAAATGTTTTGTCCGTTACCTCCCTCAAGACATTTTGAGGGCAGGTTTCATTTACAGTTCTGCAGTACCGGTTCCTATGAAATGACCATTAGCACAGGCTTTAAAGCTGCTTTTGCAGGTAACTGCCAGAGGGTGGCAGCCTTTCTATGTCCCCCACCCTGGTATCTAGGGAAAAGCCCTTGCGGCCTGTGGGGTTTCTCGGGTATAAATTAGAGTGGAGTGTGCCCGGACAAACCCAGACAAGCTGATGTCTCCTTACTTTTGTTGGATTTTTAAATTTAATTTTTATTTTTTATTGGAGTAAATTTCCACTGTGTACGTGGACCACTTCTACTTTGTGCATTCCTCGGTTGATGGACATTTTCATTGCTTCCAAGTGTTGGCTATGGTAAATATTCTTGGAGTGCAGGATTGGCAGCCTGTGACTTTTTGATTCTCATTTTCTCAGGTGATAGACCCAGCAGTGGGTGTGATTGACTGACTGGTAGCACGGAGTTTCCCTTTTCAAAGCACCTTCTTTGTGTTTTCATTAGTGGCTCTTACCACGTCCCCCTTAGAATCGAGGGTACGCATTTCTCCACAATCGCTTCAGCATTTATTGTTTGCAGCATTTATGCTAATGGCCCTTCTGGCTGCTGTGAGCTGATAGGTTTTTGTAATTTGAGTTTGCATGTCTTTGAAAATTCGTAAAACTCATCATTTTTCTCTGCCGTTTTCTTTTCTGTTAAAAAAAGGAAACAGATGGGAGTACAATATAACTCTTGAAATTGTCTTCTTGGAGGTTTGCCCTCTTTTTAATTTTTTGGTCGATTTTCCACCCCAGAATTTATTTAGAGAGCAGGTGTCATTTACCGAACTGCAATTTGGTGAATGTTTAGTGACCTTTAGCAATGGGTTTAAAGCTGCTGTTCTGGGAAGTGGCCTCAAGCAGGCAGCATTTCTCCATTCCCCAATCTGGGTACTAGGGCAGCAGAGCCTTTCTGGAAGTCGTGTCCTAGGTTGTAAATTACATTGGCATGTGCATGGAGAAACCCCATAAGTTTATGTCTCATTAATTCTTCTTGGTTTTAAAATTTTTCTTAATTGGGGTAAAGCTTAGAATATTGTCTGCCCTAGGTGTACACAATCTGGTTCATTTGTACATTCTATATGTCTATTCAAGTACAGATCCTCTTCCCATGTAAAATGTTACTGAGGGTTCCGCAGACCTCCCTTGCTCTATGGTCGGTCTTTTTGAGATATGTATATAATATGTGTTTGTATACATATAGTAACACTAATCTTAATTTATCCATTCCCCCCACTTTTCCTTTTAGATGAGCACAGTTTGTTTTCTAAGTCTGTGAGTGTCTTTCTCTGTGGAAATATGTTCATTTGTGTCAGTTATTAGATAACGCCTGTAAGTCATATCATAGAATATAGGTCTTTTGCTTTCCGACTTACCTCATATTTCGTGATTATCTCCAGACTCATTTGTGGTGCCTCAGAGAGCAATGGTTCATTGTTTTCCATGGCTAATATTCCACTGTGTACATGGACCACTTCTTCTTTATCCACTCACCTGTTGTTGGACATTTTGATTGCTTCACTGTCTTGGCTATTGTGAATAAGGCTGCACTGCAGCTTTTGCGGCCTGTGTCTTCTCGATTCTTGTCTTCTCAGGTGAGAGGTCCAATGGTGCGCCTGCTGGATTGAATGGTACCTCCATTTTTACTTTTAAACACAGCTCCTTTCTGTTCTCATCATTGGCTGTTACGCCTTTACGTCTCACCAGCAGGTAGAGGGTACACAGTTCTCTAAATCCCCTTCAGCATTTATTGTTTGTAGACTTTTTGCTGATGGTGAGTCGACTGGTGTAAGTTGAAACTTTTTGTAGATTAGATTGCATGGGTCTAACACTCCCTGAGGTTGAGCTTTTATCCATTTTCCTCGTTTTAAAAAAGAGCGTGAGTAAACCTAAACTCTTCATACTCTCTTCTTGAAACATTTGCCTCTTTTGAATTTTATTGTCCATTCCCTACTTCTGCACAGTTTTTTAGGGCAGGTGTCCTTTACAGCCCTGAGTCCTTGTGAATGTTAAGTGACCATTAGCTGTGAGTTTAAAGCTGTTCTTGCAGGAAACGGCCACTAGGTGGCAGCATTTCCCCGTAAACAAATTTGGTTACTAGGGAAACAGAGAGCCTTAATGGAAGCGGTGTTCTAGGTTGTAAATTAGAATGGAATGTGCCAGGAAAAAGCCCTTTAAGTTTATGTCTCATTACTTCTTGTTCATATTTGTAATTTACTTTTTATTTTTTATCCCAGCAAATATGATTACAATGGTTTGTTTGTTCTAGGTGTGCAAGATGTGGTTCTTTCACACATATACATGTATCTATTCTTCCTCCCATCCTTTTCCCATGTAGGTTATGACACAATGTTGAGTAGTCTTCTCCTCGTCTTCCGTACGTCTTTGGTGGTTATGTATTTCACATGGTTTGTATATCTCTGTTAAACCCAATATGGTAATGTATCCAATCCTCATCCCTTTCTATGTGGTGAACCATAAGCTTTTTAATGATTCTGTGATTGCCTTTCTCTGTGGAAATATCTTCATTGGTATCAATTTTTAAGTAACTCTTAAAAGGGATATGACAGGATATGTGTCTTTTGCTTTCTCACTTACTACAGGTGGCGTGATTACGTCTAGACTCATCTATGGTGCTGCAAATGGCATTGTTTCATTTTTTCACTAGCGAATATTCCATCTGTACACGGAAGAGTTCTTCTTTGTCCACCCATCTGTTGGTGGACTTTTTGGTTACTTCCCTATCTTGGCTATTATAATACTGTGCAATGCAGATTTGCCTGCCTGTGTCTTTCCAATTCTCTCTTCTTAGATTATAGGTCGAGGAGTGGGCCTGCTGGATCATATGGTAGCTCAATGTTTACCTTTTTAAGGCACCTCCATTCTGTTCTCATTCGTGGCCCTTTCCAACTTACGTCCCACTTGAAGTTGAGTGTATGCATTTCTCCACAACACCTTCAGCATTTATTGTTTTGTAGTTTTCTTGCTGATGGTTATTCTGACAAGTGTGAGCTGATACCTCTCTGTGGTTGAATTCGAATGTGCCACATAATCCGTTGAAATTGAGCTTTAAGGCATGTCTTTTTTATTTTTCAAGCTGTGATTATCCCTTAGTTCTTCAAAGTGTTCTCTTTAAGTATGTGTCACATTTTGAAATGTTTTGTCCGTTACCTCCCTCAAGACATTTTGAGGGCAGGTTTCATTTACAGTTCTGCAGTACCGGTTCCTATGAAATGACCATTAGCACAGGCTTTAAAGCTGCTTTTGCAGGTAACTGCCAGAGGGTGGCAGCCTTTCTATGTCCCCCACCCTGGTATCTAGGGAAAAGCCCTTGCGGCCTGTGGGGTTTCTCGGGTATAAATTAGAGTGGAGTGTGCCCGGACAAACCCAGACAAGCTGATGTCTCCTTACTTTTGTTGGATTTTTAAATTTAATTTTTATTTTTTATTGGAGTAAATTTCCACTGTGTACGTGGACCACTTCTACTTTGTGCATTCCTCGGTTGATGGACATTTTCATTGCTTCCAAGTGTTGGCTATGGTAAATATTCTTGGAGTGCAGGATTGGCAGCCTGTGACTTTTTGATTCTCATTTTCTCAGGTGATAGACCCAGCAGTGGGTGTGATTGACTGACTGGTAGCACGGAGTTTCCCTTTTCAAAGCACCTTCTTTGTGTTTTCATTAGTGGCTCTTACCACGTCCCCCTTAGAATCGAGGGTACGCATTTCTCCACAATCGCTTCAGCATTTATTGTTTGCAGCATTTATGCTAATGGCCCTTCTGGCTGCTGTGAGCTGATAGGTTTTTGTAATTTGAGTTTGCATGTCTTTGAAAATTCGTAAAACTCATCATTTTTCTCTGCCGTTTTCTTTTCTGTTAAAAAAAGGAAACAGATGGGAGTACAATATAACTCTTGAAATTGTCTTCTTGGAGGTTTGCCCTCTTTTTAATTTTTTGGTCGATTTTCCACCCCAGAATTTATTTAGAGAGCAGGTGTCATTTACCGAACTGCAATTTGGTGAATGTTTAGTGACCTTTAGCAATGGGTTTAAAGCTGCTGTTCTGGGAAGTGGCCTCAAGCAGGCAGCATTTCTCCATTCCCCAATCTGGGTACTAGGGCAGCAGAGCCTTTCTGGAAGTCGTGTCCTAGGTTGTAAATTACATTGGCATGTGCATGGAGAAACCCCATAAGTTTATGTCTCATTAATTCTTCTTGGTTTTAAAATTTTTCTTAATTGGGGTAAAGCTTAGAATATTGTCTGCCCTAGGTGTACACAATCTGGTTCATTTGTACATTCTATATGTCTATTCAAGTACAGATCCTCTTCCCATGTAAAATGTTACTGAGGGTTCCGCAGACCTCCCTTGCTCTATGGTCGGTCTTTTTGAGATATGTATATAATATGTGTTTGTATACATATAGTAACACTAATCTTAATTTATCCATTCCCCCCACTTTTCCTTTTAGATGAGCACAGTTTGTTTTCTAAGTCTGTGAGTGTCTTTCTCTGTGGAAATATGTTCATTTGTGTCAGTTATTAGATAACGCCTGTAAGTCATATCATAGAATATAGGTCTTTTGCTTTCCGACTTACCTCATATTTCGTGATTATCTCCAGACTCATTTGTGGTGCCTCAGAGAGCAATGGTTCATTGTTTTCCATGGCTAATATTCCACTGTGTACATGGACCACTTCTTCTTTATCCACTCACCTGTTGTTGGACATTTTGATTGCTTCACTGTCTTGGCTATTGTGAATAAGGCTGCACTGCAGCTTTTGCGGCCTGTGTCTTCTCGATTCTTGTCTTCTCAGGTGAGAGGTCCAATGGTGCGCCTGCTGGATTGAATGGTACCTCCATTTTTACTTTTAAACACAGCTCCTTTCTGTTCTCATCATTGGCTGTTACGCCTTTACGTCTCACCAGCAGGTAGAGGGTACACAGTTCTCTAAATCCCCTTCAGCATTTATTGTTTGTAGACTTTTTGCTGATGGTGAGTCGACTGGTGTAAGTTGAAACTTTTTGTAGATTAGATTGCATGGGTCTAACACTCCCTGAGGTTGAGCTTTTATCCATTTTCCTCGTTTTAAAAAAGAGCGTGAGTAAACCTAAACTCTTCATACTCTCTTCTTGAAACATTTGCCTCTTTTGAATTTTATTGTCCATTCCCTACTTCTGCACAGTTTTTTAGGGCAGGTGTCCTTTACAGCCCTGAGTCCTTGTGAATGTTAAGTGACCATTAGCTGTGAGTTTAAAGCTGTTCTTGCAGGAAACGGCCACTAGGTGGCAGCATTTCCCCGTAAACAAATTTGGTTACTAGGGAAACAGAGAGCCTTAATGGAAGCGGTGTTCTAGGTTGTAAATTAGAATGGAATGTGCCAGGAAAAAGCCCTTTAAGTTTATGTCTCATTACTTCTTGTTCATATTTGTAATTTACTTTTTATTTTTTATCCCAGCAAATATGATTACAATGGTTTGTTTGTTCTAGGTGTGCAAGATGTGGTTCTTTCACACATATACATGTATCTATTCTTCCTCCCATCCTTTTCCCATGTAGGTTATGACACAATGTTGAGTAGTCTTCTCCTCGTCTTCCGTACGTCTTTGGTGGTTATGTATTTCACATGGTTTGTATATCTCTGTTAAACCCAATATGGTAATGTATCCAATCCTCATCCCTTTCTATGTGGTGAACCATAAGCTTTTTAATGATTCTGTGATTGCCTTTCTCTGTGGAAATATCTTCATTGGTATCAATTTTTAAGTAACTCTTAAAAGGGATATGACAGGATATGTGTCTTTTGCTTTCTCACTTACTACAGGTGGCGTGATTACGTCTAGACTCATCTATGGTGCTGCAAATGGCATTGTTTCATTTTTTCACTAGCGAATATTCCATCTGTACACGGAAGAGTTCTTCTTTGTCCACCCATCTGTTGGTGGACTTTTTGGTTACTTCCCTATCTTGGCTATTATAATACTGTGCAATGCAGATTTGCCTGCCTGTGTCTTTCCAATTCTCTCTTCTTAGATTATAGGTCGAGGAGTGGGCCTGCTGGATCATATGGTAGCTCAATGTTTACCTTTTTAAGGCACCTCCATTCTGTTCTCATTCGTGGCCCTTTCCAACTTACGTCCCACTTGAAGTTGAGTGTATGCATTTCTCCACAACACCTTCAGCATTTATTGTTTTGTAGTTTTCTTGCTGATGGTTATTCTGACAAGTGTGAGCTGATACCTCTCTGTGGTTGAATTCGAATGTGCCACATAATCCGTTGAAATTGAGCTTTAAGGCATGTCTTTTTTATTTTTCAAGCTGTGATTATCCCTTAGTTCTTCAAAGTGTTCTCTTTAAGTATGTGTCACATTTTGAAATGTTTTGTCCGTTACCTCCCTCAAGACATTTTGAGGGCAGGTTTCATTTACAGTTCTGCAGTACCGGTTCCTATGAAATGACCATTAGCACAGGCTTTAAAGCTGCTTTTGCAGGTAACTGCCAGAGGGTGGCAGCCTTTCTATGTCCCCCACCCTGGTATCTAGGGAAAAGCCCTTGCGGCCTGTGGGGTTTCTCGGGTATAAATTAGAGTGGAGTGTGCCCGGACAAACCCAGACAAGCTGATGTCTCCTTACTTTTGTTGGATTTTTAAATTTAATTTTTATTTTTTATTGGAGTAAATTTCCACTGTGTACGTGGACCACTTCTACTTTGTGCATTCCTCGGTTGATGGACATTTTCATTGCTTCCAAGTGTTGGCTATGGTAAATATTGTTGGAGTGCAGGATTGGCAGCCTGTGACTTTTTGATTCTCATTTTCTCAGGTGATAGACCCAGCAGTGGGTGTGATTGACTGACTGGTAGCACGGAGTTTCCCTTTTCAAAGCACCTTCTTTGTGTTTTCATTAGTGGCTCTTACCACGTCCCCCTTAGAATCGAGGGTACGCATTTCTCCACAATCGCTTCAGCATTTATTGTTTGCAGCATTTATGCTAATGGCCCTTCTGGCTGCTGTGAGCTGATAGGTTTTTGTAATTTGAGTTTGCATGTCTTTGAAAATTCGTAAAACTCATCATTTTTCTCTGCCGTTTTCTTTTCTGTTAAAAAAAGGAAACAAATGGGAGTACAATATAACTCTTGAAATTGTCTTCTTGGAGGTTTGCCCTCTTTTTAATTTTTTGGTCGATTTTCCACCCCAGAATTTATTTAGAGAGCAGGTGTCATTTACCGAACTGCAATTTGGTGAATGTTTAGTGACCTTTAGCAATGGGTTTAAAGCTGCTGTTCTGGGAAGTGGCCTCAAGCAGGCAGCATTTCTCCATTCCCCAATCTGGGTACTAGGGCAGCAGAGCCTTTCTGGAAGTCGTGTCCTAGGTTGTAAATTACATTGGCATGTGCATGGAGAAACCCCATAAGTTTATGTCTCATTAATTCTTCTTGGTTTTAAAATTTTTCTTAATTGGGGTAAAGCTTAGAATATTGTCTGCCCTAGGTGTACACAATCTGGTTCATTTGTACATTCTATATGTCTATTCAAGTACAGATCCTCTTCCCATGTAAAATGTTACTGAGGGTTCCGCAGACCTCCCTTGCTCTATGGTCGGTCTTTTTGAGATATGTATATAATATGTGTTTGTATACATATAGTAACACTAATCTTAATTTATCCATTCCCCCCACTTTTCCTTTTAGATGAGCACAGTTTGTTTTCTAAGTCTGTGAGTGTCTTTCTCTGTGGAAATATGTTCATTTGTGTCAGTTATTAGATAACGCCTGTAAGTCATATCATAGAATATAGGTCTTTTGCTTTCCGACTTACCTCATATTTCGTGATTATCTCCAGACTCATTTGTGGTGCCTCAGAGAGCAATGGTTCATTGTTTTCCATGGCTAATATTCCACTGTGTACATGGACCACTTCTTCTTTATCCACTCACCTGTTGTTGGACATTTTGATTGCTTCACTGTCTTGGCTATTGTGAATAAGGCTGCACTGCAGCTTTTGCGGCCTGTGTCTTCTCGATTCTTGTCTTCTCAGGTGAGAGGTCCAATGGTGCGCCTGCTGGATTGAATGGTACCTCCATTTTTACTTTTAAACACAGCTCCTTTCTGTTCTCATCATTGGCTGTTACGCCTTTACGTCTCACCAGCAGGTAGAGGGTACACAGTTCTCTAAATCCCCTTCAGCATTTATTGTTTGTAGACTTTTTGCTGATGGTGAGTCGACTGGTGTAAGTTGAAACTTTTTGTAGATTAGATTGCATGGGTCTAACACTCCCTGAGGTTGAGCTTTTATCCATTTTCCTTGTTTTAAAGAAGAGCGTGAGTAAACCTAAACTCGTCATACTCTCTTCTTGAAACATTTGCCTCTTTTGAATTTTATTGTCCATTCCCTACTTCTGCACAGTTTTTTAGCGCAGGTGTCCTTTACAGCCCTGAGTCCTTGTGAATGTTAAGTGACCATTAGCTGTGAGTTTAAAGCTGTTCTTGCAGGAAACGGCCACTAGGTGGCAGCATTTCCCCGTAAACAAATTTGGTTACTAGGGAAACAGAGAGCCTTAATGGAAGCGGTGTTCTAGGTTGTAAATTAGAATGGAATGTGCCAGGAAAAAGCCCTTTAAGTTTATGTCTCATTACTTCTTGTTCATATTTGTAATTTACTTTTTATTTTTTATCCCAGCAAATATGATTACAATGGTTTGTTTGTTCTAGGTGTGCAAGATGTGGTTCTTTCACACATATACATGTATCTATTCTTCCTCCCATCCTTTTCCCATGTAGGTTATGACACAATGTTGAGTAGTCTTCTCCTCGTCTTCCGTACGTCTTTGGTGGTTATGTATTTCACGTGGTATGTATATCTCTGTTAAACCCAATATGGTAATGTATCCAATCCTCATCCCTTTCTATGTGGTGAACAATAAGTTTTTTAATGATTCTGTGATTGCCTTTCTCTGTGGAAATATCTTCATTGGTATCAATTTTTAAGTAACTCTTAAAAGGGATATGACAGGATATGTGTCTTTTGCTTTCTCACTTACTACAGGTGGCGTGATTACGTCTAGACTCATCTATGGTGCTGCAAATGGCATTGTTTCATTTTTTCACTAGCGAATATTCCATCTGTACACGGAAGAGTTCTTCTTTGTCCACCCATCTGTTGGTGGACTTTTTGGTTACTTCCCTATCTTGGCTATTATAATACTGTGCAATGCAGATTTGCCTGCCTGTGTCTTTCCAATTCTCTCAGATTATAGGTCGAGGAGTGGGCCTGCTGGATCATATGGTAGCTCAATGTTTACCTTTTTAAGGCACGTCCATTCTGTTCTCATTCGTGGCCCTTTCCAACTTACGTCCCACTTGAAGTTGAGTGTATGCATTTCTCCACAACACCTTCAGCATTTATTGTTTTGTAGTTTTCTTGCTGATGGTTATTCTGACAAGTGTGAGCTGATACCTCTCTGTGGTTGAATTCGAATGTGCCACATAATCCGTTGAAATTGAGCTTTAAGGCATGTCTTTTTTATTTTTCAAGCTGTGATTATCCCTTAGTTCTTCAAAGTGTTCTCTTTAAGTATGTGTCACATTTTGAAATGTTTTGTCCGTTACCTCCCTCAAGACATTTTGAGGGCAGGTTTCATTTACAGTTCTGCAGTACCGGTTCCTATGAAATGACCATTAGCACAGGCTTTAAAGCTGCTTTTGCAGGTAACTGCCAGAGGGTGGCAGCCTTTCTATGTCCCCCACCCTGGTATCTAGGGAAAAGCCCTTGCGGCCTGTGGGGTTTCTCGGGTATAAATTAGAGTGGAGTGTGCCCGGACAAACCCAGACAAGCTGATGTCTCCTTACTTTTGTTGGATTTTTAAATTTAATTTTTATTTTTTATTGGAGTAAATTTCCACTGTGTACGTGGACCACTTCTACTTTGTGCATTCCTCGGTTGATGGACATTTTCATTGCTTCCAAGTGTTGGCTATGGTAAATATTGTTGGAGTGCAGGATTGGCAGCCTGTGACTTTTTGATTCTCATTTTCTCAGGTGATAGACCCAGCAGTGGGTGTGATTGACTGACTGGTAGCACGGAGTTTCCCTTTTCAAAGCACCTTCTTTGTGTTTTCATTAGTGGCTCTTACCACGTCCCCCTTAGAATCGAGGGTACGCATTTCTCCACAATCGCTTCAGCATTTATTGTTTGCAGCATTTATGCTAATGGCCCTTCTGGCTGCTGTGAGCTGATAGGTTTTTGTAATTTGAGTTTGCATGTCTTTGAAAATTCGTAAAACTCATCATTTTTCTCTGCCGTTTTCTTTTCTGTTAAAAAAAGGAAACAAATGGGAGTACAATATAACTCTTGAAATTGTCTTCTTGGAGGTTTGCCCTCTTTTTAATTTTTTGGTCGATTTTCCACCCCAGAATTTATTTAGAGAGCAGGTGTCATTTACCGAACTGCAATTTGGTGAATGTTTAGTGACCTTTAGCAATGGGTTTAAAGCTGCTGTTCTGGGAAGTGGCCTCAAGCAGGCAGCATTTCTCCATTCCCCAATCTGGGTACTAGGGCAGCAGAGCCTTTCTGGAAGTCGTGTCCTAGGTTGTAAATTACATTGGCATGTGCATGGAGAAACCCCATAAGTTTATGTCTCATTAATTCTTCTTGGTTTTAAAATTTTTCTTAATTGGGGTAAAGCTTAGAATATTGTCTGCCCTAGGTGTACACAATCTGGTTCATTTGTACATTCTATATGTCTATTCAAGTACAGATCCTCTTCCCATGTAAAATGTTACTGAGGGTTCCGCAGACCTCCCTTGCTCTATGGTCGGTCTTTTTGAGATATGTATATAATATGTGTTTGTATACATAGAGTAACACTAATCTTAATTTATCCATTCCCCCCACTTTTCCTTTTAGATGAGCACAGTTTGTTTTCTAAGTCTGTGAGTGTCTTTCTCTGTGGAAATATGTTCATTTGTGTCAGTTATTAGATAACGCCTGTAAGTCATATCATAGAATATAGGTCTTTTGCTTTCCGACTTACCTCATATTTCGTGATTATCTCCAGACTCATTTGTGGTGCCTCAGAGAGCAATGGTTCATTGTTTTCCATGGCTAATATTCCACTGTGTACATGGACCACTTCTTCTTTATCCACTCACCTGTTGTTGGACATTTTGATTGCTTCACTGTCTTGGCTATTGTGAATAAGGCTGCACTGCAGCTTTTGCGGCCTGTGTCTTCTCGATTCTTGTCTTCTCAGGTGAGAGGTCCAATGGTGCGCCTGCTGGATTGAATGGTACCTCCATTTTTACTTTTAAACACGGCTCCTTTCTGTTCTCATCATTGGCTGTTACGCCTTTACGTCTCACCAGCAGGTAGAGGGTACACAGTTCTCTAAATCCCCTTCAGCATTTATTGTTTGTAGACTTTTTGCTGATGGTGAGTCGACTGGTGTAAGTTGAAACTTTTTGTAGATTAGATTGCATGGGTCTAACACTCCCTGAGGTTGAGCTTTTATCCATTTTCCTCGTTTTAAAAAAGAGCGTGAGTAAACCTAAACTCTTCATACTCTCTTCTTGAAACATTTGCCTCTTTTGAATTTTATTGTCCATTCCCTACTTCTGCACAGTTTTTTAGGGCAGGTGTCCTTTACAGCCCTGAGTCCTTGTGAATGTTAAGTGACCATTAGCTGTGAGTTTAAAGCTGTTCTTGCAGGAAACGGCCACTAGGTGGCAGCATTTCCCCGTAAACAAATTTGGTTACTAGGGAAACAGAGAGCCTTAATGGAAGCGGTGTTCTAGGTTGTAAATTAGAATGGAATGTGCCAGGAAAAAGCCCTTTAAGTTTATGTCTCATTACTTCTTGTTCATATTTGTAATTTACTTTTTATTTTTTATCCCAGCAAATATGATTACAATGGTTTGTTTGTTCTAGGTGTGCAAGATGTGGTTC